>NW_017566842.1:715874-863555 GCF_001661335.1 Babjeviella inositovora NRRL Y-12698
CGTTACACTGATGAAACCAAGAGATTGTACTCGGTGTTGGAAGCGTACCTTGCCAGAAATTCCAAGAACGGGTCTCTTTACTTGGTTGGTGACCACTACAGTATCTCGGATATCGCAATCTTCCCATGGGTCAATGTTTTTTCCTACCTTGGTATTGAGATCACCGAGTATCCGTTGGTTGCCAAGTGGTTAGAGACGATTGCCGCCTTACCAGAAGTGAAGAAGGGGTTGACCGTTCCTGCGCCATATCCTTCTCGGGGGTGAAAGGGTTGACCATTCCTGTACCATATCCTTCTTAGTTGAATTATAAGTTAAAAGTATAAGGGAAGCTTTAGCTGTCTGCCACTATCTACTGAGAAATACACATTACGAACGAATCCCGAGTAAGAAGAACGAGAGAAATCACCTAGCTAGAGCATACGCTCAGTTCACGTGGTGCTATCGAGGTAAGAAGGTTGCTAAAATGCCAGAAGCAGGAAAAATTGACGGTTCAATGTGCAGAAATTCTCACTTAAGCTTAACTATTTGAAACTCGGGCAATGAAACCTAGCGGCGCCTTCTTAATACTGTACCGCATAATTATGGGGTTTTCCATGTAGGAGCACTGACAGAGATCCTCCAAACTGTCCCAGTATATCCAGCGTTGCTGACCTATAAATCGCATCCAAACTGCTTCCTTTCATCTGGAAATAATAAGAGATATGCGGCCTTCTATGCAGAACAAATTACTAATCCTGCCTCGTATCTTAAGCTTCATGCGTTATCGGAGATTTTCCATTCCAAGCATGCACCCTGGGAGCGAGCGGAAAACGCTGCAGGGGGTTTCATACATAAATAGCCGGGCTCCAGCTTGTGAGCGTTTTTTCCCAGATTGCTCCATCACAAAACTTTGATATAAAATATGAGTGCCGGTAAGTTTCCGCAGCTGGCTCACTCCACATTCACGTATACTAACGCGCTTAGCCGTCAACCACATCAAGCTTTACACATGTGGCACCCCAAACGGGTACAAGGTGTCCATTCTCTTGGAACTCTTGGGCCTTAAGTACGACTTTCACTACCTCAACATCCGCGAAAACGAACAGAAGCAGGAATGGTTCCTCAAGTTGAACCCGAACGGGCGGATCCCCACCTTATCTGATACCAACCACTCTGTCAGCGGCTCCGATGGAAGCGACGGGATCACTGTCAACGAGACCGGTGCGATTATGCAATACCTTGTGGACAAGTACGACACCGAGCACAAGCTTTCTTACCCGATTGGTACTAAGGAGTACTACTTGCAGTTGGAAACATTGTACTTCCAGATGTCCGGGTTGGGGCCAATGCAAGGCCAGGCCAACTTCTTTAGCAATCTCGCCCCAGAGAAGATTCCGTACGGTATCAATCGCTACACTGAGGAAACCAAGAGATTATACTCGGTTTTGGAGGATTACCTCGCTAAAAACTCCAAGAACGGGTCTCTCTATTTAGTTGGTAACCACTACTGTATCTCCGACATTGCAGTTTTTGCCTGGGCCGACGCGTTGCACGTGTTGGAAATTGAGATGTCTGAATATCCATTGGTCGATAAGTGGTACAAGACGCTTGCGGCCTTGCCAGAAGTGCAAAAGGGGCTAACGATTCCAAGAGCATCGGTATATGCCAAGAAGGGTTGAAATCAGGGGACGTACGTTAATATAATGTATCTGCCCATGATTTGAAAATATAATGGTGCTAAAGCTTAGACCTGGAAGAGAAGGCTGGATTATGGGATAGAACAGAACTGGAACGTAGATATATATGTTGGACACGGTACATTTCGGGCGGGTATACCTATGTTGAGCCAAGCGCAATGGTGCTCAGATTACGAGTGCGTTCGTCGGAAGCCGTAAACAATGTATTAACTTAATACATCAAAATACAAAGATATGGTATAAAGAATAATACAAAGGATAATACAAAGGATAATACAAAGGTATAGTACAAAAGATAATACAAAGTCATGAGAAAATACAAGGACGCGGTACAACTAGTTCAGTACAAACCGAAAATCATTGAGAGTACCTTTGTTATAAGAAACCTCCGTCATTAGAAATTGATCCACTAGACCAATAAATCTTGTTGCTTCAGAAACCCATTGGCAGCTCCGCTACTCTCTCGGTTGGATCAAACAACTCAACTTCCACGCCCGGTCATCTTCCTTAATGTTCAATTGCTTGATCTTCCACAACTCCAACAACACCAACTCCTGCAACGCGGGCACCGGCGCAATATCTAACCGCTCCTCTGGCCCCGCGCTGCCCGGAGGAGTCATCCTCCCCTTATAATCCTCCACGTACGACACCTGGAGACTCTCAAAATCGGAAATCACCTTTGTCGCCTTCAAGTACTTGTCAATATTAATCAACTTCCCAAGGGCTCCCTCAGCACTGCGGTAGTTGGGATTGCCCTCCACGATAAACGTCAAATCCTGCAAGAACAAGCTCACGTACGGCACCAACGGAAGACGATCAATATTGGAAGAGATCAAGAACGTCTTCAATTTGGCACGGTAAATACTGTAGTTCTTGTCAGGGATCACGATCGAGCTCAAGTATTCGTACAAATCCGTATACTTCTGCAGCAAGTCGTCCCAGAGAACGCCCAAGCGGCTGATCAAGAACGACTGCAAAGACGTAATGATCGCCGCGAGGGAGTTAAAGTTCCGGAGGTAAAGACAAGAGACCGCCACCTTGAGCCACGCCTGCATGTTGGCGACGCGCTGCTTCATGGAAAAGTCCGGCTGTAACATCGACTCAAGCACGTATTCGGAGAGACAGTTGGTGAACAAGACGGAGCGGGCAACGTGTGGCGCGAGGTTAAGGTGAAGCTTCTTAGGCGCAAAGTTCTCGTTGAGCAACTCCTCGTGCCGAATAGCACAGAAGAGACGCGACTCGATGATCGTGAGCTGCTTCGCAAGCTCAAGCGCATTAAAGTCGAGGAGGTGCGTACGATAGTTGGTGAGAACCCATGTCTCGTAGCAGTTGCGGTACCAGTTGGTAATCATCAGGTCAAGATCCACGGGCACGTACACGCGCGCCGTAAGGAGTTTCTCGGGACACCATTTCTTGCCCAAGATAGTGCGGAAGCCCATGTTGATCTTCTCGACTGCTGCAACCTGCGCGGGCGTCACGAGCGGTGCGGTCGTCGTGACCGCAGACGTGACCCCCAACGGAATCGCCACGCTACTGCTGCTGCTGGCACCCAACTCGTAGCCGTCCACCATCGAGTAGCGTGCATAGTTGCGCGTCAACATCATGGATAAGTTACGGTCGGCTTTACTCACCTCGCGGATGCGACGCTCTACGAGTTGGAACTGCGCGCGCGGCAGGAACCGATCTTTGGTATTCTCCACCGGCGGGCGCGAGGCCAAGCGCGCGGCCACCTCGATCAACTCGCTTGACTCGCGCGGGAGGTAGAGCGAAACCCCCTCGTTGAAAAAGTTGATGAGCGTGGAGAGAAGCGGGTAGTCCGACTGGTGGTTCCAGTAGCTCTCCAACCATATCTGGAACGTGCCGCAGATCAACTTCCGACGCTTATTCAACAGAATAGCATCAGTGTTGGCAGAGTTAGTAATGTCAAAGCGGGAAATCAACTCCTCGACAAGATCAATCCCCGAGCTGAAGATCCGGAACGTCATCAACACCGACGAGATGAAAAAGTACTGCGGCGGGCTGGCTTCATTCGTGAGCGTGTACACCAAACTCCGGAAGGAACCCCCGATCAAATGGCCGTCATTGTCGGTCAACAACTCCCGTTCGTAGTCATGCGGGAAGTTGGTGGCCGAGTCGGTGGTGAAGGGCTGGAAAACCGCGTCGGAGCTGACAAACGGCGTGGAGTCCATGGCGGGAAGGTAGGCATTCAAGATGGCCGCCCCATCCGCACTGACACCCAACGCACCGGTCTTGCCCATGCGGATGGTGGAGTAGCGCGCGGAGCGGCGGTGAATCTTGTCCACCTCGCGAATATGCTGCTGGCCGTTGGTGCTCAATAACCCGACAGAGCATTTACGGATGAACGTCTCGGGGTCGATCTTGAGGCGATAGAAGTCCGGGTACTGGCGCGCGGCATCCAACTGCGTATCGCCTGTGACCTCAAAGATGCGACGGATGGAGTAAATTGCGCGCGCAACCGAGCGCACCATCTTTGCAGCCACCTCGATCAAACTGCCCCCCTCGGCCGTGTAGTAGTATGTGGAGCGCGCCTTTTCGTGTTTCTTGCCCTTGGGCGCGCTCTTTACCGCCAAGTCTGCACCCTCACGGCGCTCCAGTGCCGTTTTGGCCACCAATTTCTTTACCCCCGACACCAACTCGCTCACAAGCGAGAGCAACAGGTCCAAGGAACTGTCAATCTCCGGCGGCAGCCGCTCGAGCGATGCGGACGCAATCTTGTTGATGAAGAGCAACTCGCGGAGAAGAAGGATAATCTGATGCGTAATGTTCTCCAAGAGCTCGCATCCCACGGGGTTATGCTCGATCAAGTCAAGACGGCCAATGATTAACCCGAGGTAGTTGAACAACAACGTATGGATCTCCGTCACGCGCGGCTGCACAAATGGCGGCTTTTTGAGGTACGGGATCTTCGACATGGTGTTGGAGCGTTCGAGAATTTTGGGCGCGGATTGCACCTCCGATTGCGCCAAGTCCGCCTCGATCCCCCAGATATCGAGGAATGCCACTGCCTTGCGCAACACTTGGTAGATCAACCGCTGGAGCGTGTCAACCTTGGCCGTGTTCGTGGTGTACTTGTACTCGACCGCCCTGCGCATCAACTCAAACCAGTCGGCGAGCAACACCTTGCGGATCTTCTTGATAGTAGGCCGCTTCGCGACAATTTCAGATGTCCGCGAGATGCACTCCGTCTCCTCGAGCAAAGACCGGACACCGTCACGTACGGAGTTCAACGTCTTGGTTGGAAAGGTCATCGCAGGAACCCGCTCCTCGCCGTCGTGCACGCGCACTCGCTTTACCACCGGCACACACATCGGCTCGCGGAGAAACTTTGCACTCGCCGCAAACAACAATTTGAGCGGCTGCTTCGACGCCGCGAGCTCGCCCGGCGAAAGGCGCTCCACCTTGTCATACTCGTACTCAATACAGTGGCGGAAGTAATTCATCGGCACCCACCCGCGTTGGAGGTTGAGAATCAACGTCACTTCGCCCCAGCCGGACGGGTCCGTCGAGTGCACGAAACAAATGTCGTCCTTCTTGAACGAGAGACAGATGGACGCATCCAGCTCCGCCTTCAAACTGAGTGCGTCGAACGCATGTGTCGCAGTGTAAAAAAGCGCAGAGAGTTCGTTCGTGCGGCCCACAATGGTCTCATCCAAGTTTCCGGTTGCGGGCCCGTTTTCGTCAATGGGCACGGTGTTCCCTTTCGTCGTACGCGGCGTGCTGAGTGCGAAGCCGTTACGCAAGTCGTGCGAGTGCGAATAGCGATGTACCTTGGGCGGGGTGGTTCCCAGAATGGCGTAGTCCCCGTCATACTCAGAGACGGAGCTGGCCTTGGGCGTCACATCGCGCGTGGCATGGACAACCTTCACGGGAGTTTCGAGCTCGTGCAAATCACCCGAGGCGTTCTCTGTGTACCTTCCCCTCATCCTTTCATCCTTCGTGAAAACACTGAACGGCTGCACTTTCGATACCACAAACACCCTTGGGGTCTGGGAATCCAGAGGTTTCTGTGCTCCGACAACGGAAAACGCGGACGACGACTCAACCGGTGATCCAGCAACGATTGTCACCCCGTCATTCTTCACCATCAGGACCTGCGTCGCCACCGACTCGTGGCGCCGGGTGGGGGAAATATGGCCGTCGTAGATGGATACCGACGACTCGCCGTCGCTGTCAAGCTGGCCGTTGCCATCCAACGTGTAGTCGCCAGTGTCCAAGGTAGTGTCCATGTTCACATCATATGGTTGCTGCGTTTGGTCGTAGAACTGGAAGCTGTCCCGGGATTTAGACAAGTCCCGGAATGCGTCCATCTGCGACATCCGCTTGTTGATAGCCGAGAGGGACGCTTCGCTAGGCAACGCCGGCGGGGTCTCTTTCGTGGTTGCCACCGAGTCGTCGCTGTCGTATGCGTCAGAGTACGGCCGGGGCTGTAACGGGTTGCTGGACGCCATGCGGTCTCGGTCATCCTCGCTCCCTCCCTCGCTGGCGGTGTAGAAGGAGTTTACCGTGGCCGATGACCGAATGGGATAGATAGCTCCGTGGGCTGAGACGTGCTCGTTGAGCTTGGGTTCGTCCGCTTCAAGCGGGGTTTCCTCGTCGGAATATCCCTGGCTGGCACCGCTGTCGATTACCAAAGCTGCATTCCCTGCGGTAATGGTGTTGATGCTGTCGCGGTAGCTGGGGTGTGCGTGCGCGCCGGTCGGCAATTCTCCGTAGACACTGCTGGTGGCCATAGATACCGGCGCGCCGTTCCCGGTGCGTGGCTTGCGCGGCACCTCGCGGTCAATATCGGGACTGGGGAGGTTCTGGGCGGGTTCGGTGTACACGGAGGAGGCCATGCTGTTGTGGCTGCCGGGAGAGGTTACAGACGGCTGTGACCAGTACGGCGATGGGAAGCCCCCGGGGATAGGTGAGAGCGGGGAGTCTACGGAACCCTTTCCCGTTTTAATTTGGAGGTTTTTGGGATTTTTGAGGCTGGGGCTGCCAGTGCGCGCTTCGTGCGCACGCCCGGTGTACGTACCGGCCATCATCTGAGATGTTGGCGTCAGGTGGAGGTTTTAGGGAATAGAGTCGTTGCTATGGAATGCTAACGGAAATACCCACAGTGGAAATCTCTGCGGTAGAAAGAAGGTACGACGGTGGATCGGCGTAACCACGGTTAAAGGGATTATGTAGCTGGTGAAACGTCTATTTTGCAGAAGCAGGCGTCAGCGACTTCAAGTAGCAATAAAGGTGATGGTCTGGTGGGGTTGCGGAACCAAATAATCGGGGAGCTCAAATTGGGCCTAGCGTGTATCCTGTGCTGGCTGGGTCAATCTTGGCTGAAACTGGAGGTCTAGCAGCTAGTGTAGGCTTGAGTTCAGAAAAACGGAAATTTCTGGACGCGATGATAGATCTAGATCACGGCTGGCAGGAATCTTCCGAGGGGTTGTAAGTTCTGTCTCTAGCACACGGCGTCTAATTTTTAACAGCACAGCGCGACAATGGCACTAAAAAAGGTACGCACGTGATCTGCTACATGGCCACAGCCAGAACGCTAGAACATGCATAACAGGTACGTCACAGAGGACGAGCGCGTTGGACTGACGCGTTGCAAACGGTCTGACGCGTTGCGGGAGCTCTGACGTGTCGCGGTTCAATCCCAGAGGAAGGATTATACCTGTGCTTTAAATCCTTTTTGGTTTAGCCTACTAGAATTTTGAGAGTTGGGTGAGCTCGGTCCAACAAGGCAGATACTTGGAATGGCAGGTGCTTGGAATGACAGATGCGCGTCAGTTACCACGTGCAATGTACATGCACGAAAAGGGGTGGCTGGTGTCATATAATCTGTCGTCAAGCAAAGCCTATTGCAGGCAGACCATGCGTTGGGCCGTGGGTGTGGAACTCGAGAATATAAAAAGCGCCCATTTTATCACGTTATAATCTGGTTGCGATCAACTTCCATATAGTTGGTCAGGTATAAAAAAGGAAACAGAAGCAATAGCAGGTTGGTGAAATAAGCACGAAATGCCAACGTGTATATGCAATTCTCTATGGGTTCGCTGTAATTAATCCGTGGGAGCTCTGTTATCTTGTGATAAGGAAATCGAGAATCCCAACCGAACCACTTCGCGATATAGTAAATAGCTGTATCTGTTCGACCTGACAGGCATAGTTTAACGACCGAAAATGACCTTCCTTAGAGGATTAGCGCACCCTGAAAGTCTCCGAGATAGCATGTGTTCCGCACGCCAGGTTGAGACCTTTGCACTTAGGAAGCATTTTTGTGGGAATGGAGTGTGCTGCTTCCACGAATATGGCGATTCTCCCGGGCAAACCTAAATTATACCAGATGTGGTATATCTAATAGGTAATAGTATCAGCTAAAAGTGAATACTATTCATCTATAAGATATTCGCAGGGGAAGGATAGTCGGTGACTTTATATACGGAGACGGATACGATATCAGGGCGTCCGCTTATCGGAGATGGTAATGGACGTCGACTTTTGTCAAGTTAAATGGCACTTTTACTACAAGTATACTGGTTAGCTATATGACTTATAAAGGATAAAAGAAGGAGAGATTGACCTCATTATATAAAGTATAGATCTCTACTACGTGACCACTACATACTTACTACTCCAGAGAAGTGGTTGAGGATAGGAAATTGTCAAAGATATCGACACCAGCTTTGTGGCTCTGTATCAGATGGAATCTGATATCGCCGGTTTATTCGTTGTATATGAGCCAGTTTCTCTCCCATGGATCATCTAGTCGACCCCCTACCGTACACTAATATCGATCAGTGGCTATACTGCTTTACTTCAATACCCCTGACCTGATACATTCCTATCTGTTAAATCGGGTTGATTCGTTTGAATTCAAACCCTTTAAGGGTCTGTTACAAGGCACAAGGTTTATGTGGCTTTGTGATATCTCCACACGAATATTAGCATATCCCCTGGTCTCTTGTCTAATATCCGGGCTTGAAATAACGCTTTCAACGCATTCATCCAAATTCTCCCAGCTATGTCCCAACCAGTGTGTCATACTCTATGCGTCATAGTGTCTCCCACTCTGTTTACCGGATTCGGTAGGCGCGCTCTCCTTCTCCTGCTCCTTATCGCATATCTACTGTATGAGTCACTAACAAGACAGACTCAGTGCAGGATGTGAGCCAAAAATCTCTGGAGGTATGCAGGCTGAAAAATTCGCACCGCGGTAAGCACCGCTAACGGAAGTTTCATTGGTCCGCGCTCGTGTTCTCTCCGCTGTCGGTCGAATTTTTCACTCATATATAAGTCTCCGATCCCCTACAGCCCTAGATTTTTCTGAAACTCTCCTCTCCGCATCTCTCACATTACCATGTTGGCTGCTAGACAGACAATCAGACCCCGTACTGCGGGTATCTCCAGCAGAGTACGTATACCGATGGAGCAGTGGTCAAAGGAGGCATTAGGAACGTGACCGGGTCAAAAAAAAAAAACCAAGGTGATAGAAGTCAGGGCATCATCGTTCAGGAAATTAGCCTCCTGAATCTTTTTTTTCCTGAGACATCCCGACACCGCTTTTGTATCCTCTCGTGTCACCTGGAGCCCGAACCAATAATCCTTGACATGCTCCGGACGCACTCGCTAAGTACTAACTACTCAGCTTCTCGCAACCTCTTCCTACACCGCGCCCACAGGGTTCGCGTCGCGCACACCGCCCTACGCGCACCTCCTCGCAAACCTCCGTGAGGTCAACCATATCCTTGGAAAGCCTCTCACGCTCGCGGAAAAAATCCTCTACTCGCACTTATGCAACCCCGCAGAGTCCCTCGCCAACGCGAATGGCTCGCTCGCCAACATCCGTGGCCAAGAATACCTCAAGCTCAGCCCCGACCGTGTCGCAATGCAGGACGCGTCAGCACAGATGGCACTTCTCCAGTTTATGACATGCGGCATGCCCCTGACAGTGGTCCCCGCTTCCATCCATTGTGATCACTTAATTGTGGGCAAAGAGGGCGCGGAAACCGATTTGGCAGCCTCTATTTCCACAAACAAGGAGGTGTTTGACTTCCTCGAGTCATGTGGTGCCAAATACGGCATCCAGTTCTGGGGCCCCGGCTCCGGAATCATTCACCAGATTGTCTTGGAAAACTTCTCGGTTCCGGGGCTCATGATGCTCGGGACCGATTCGCACACACCCAACGCGGGCGGGTTGGGCGCGATTGCGATCGGCGTGGGTGGTGCAGACGCGGTCGACGCGCTCACCGGCACGCCTTGGGAGCTCAAGGCGCCAAAGGTGCTTGGGGTTAAGTTGACCGGGCATCTCAGCGGCTGGACGTCTCCGAAGGATGTGATCACCCACCTCGCCGGGTTGCTCACCGTTAGAGGGGGCACCGGCTATATCGTGGAATACTTTGGCGAAGGTGTGGAGTCGCTTTCGTGCACGGGGATGGCAACGATCTGTAACATGGGTGCGGAAATTGGCGCGACAACCTCGACATTCCCGTACCAGCTCGCGCATAAGCGCTACTTGGAGGCGACGCACCGCGCGCCGATCGCAGCAATCGTCGACCAGGTGCACCGCGACACCGGATTCCTCGCGGCTGACGCCGGCGCACAGTACGACAAGGTGGTTGAGGTGAATCTCTCAACCTTGGAGCCACACGTGAACGGGCCTTTTACACCAGATTTGTCGACCCCTATTTCGCAGTTTGGCGCCGTGTCCAAGGCCGAGAACTGGCCGCAGACCGTGTCCGCGGGTCTCATTGGATCGTGCACGAACTCGTCGTACCAAGACATGTCGCGCGCGGCGCACTTGATGCAGCAGGCTGCGGATGCGGGGTTGAGGCCAAAAATTCCGTTTTTCGTGACGCCCGGATCCGAGCAGATCCGCGCCACCATCGCGCGCGACGGCCTTATTGACGTGTTTGAGGGCCAGGGCGCGATCGTCTTGGCTAATGCGTGTGGCCCTTGCATCGGCCAGTGGGACAGAACTGACATTGCCAAGACATCCAGTGAAAGCAACGCTATCTTCACCTCCTTCAACCGTAACTTCCGTGCTAGAAACGACGGAAACCGTGAAACCATGAACTTCCTCACCTCCCCGGATATGGTTACCGCCATGATCTACTCCGGCGACATGGGCTTCAACCCGGTCACCGACTCCATCACCAAGGAAGACGGCACCGCGTTCAAGTTTGTGCCTCCGCACGGGGATGACCTTCCGGGACAGGGCTTTATAGCCGGCAGAGCGGAGTTCTACCCCGAGGCCGAGCCTCAGCCACAGCCCTCGGTGGAGGTTTCGGTGAGTCCAACATCTGACAGATTGCAGTTACTCGAGCCCTTCCCGGCCTGGAATGGCGAGGAGCTTGCGACCAGCGTGTTGTTGAAGGTTGAGGGTAAGTGCACTACCGATCACATTTCCGCCGCGGGTGTGTGGTTGAAGTACAAGGGCCACTTGGAGAACATCTCCAACAACACCTTGATCGGTGCGGTCAACAAGGAGACAGGCGAGGTCAACACCGCGTACGATTTGGACGGTCTGGCCTATGGGATCCCAGAGTTGATGATCAAGTGGAAGAAAGAGCACAGGCCGTGGTGTGTGGTTGCCGAGCACAACTACGGCGAGGGTTCTGCCAGAGAGCATGCTGCGTTGTCGCCAAAATTCTTGGGTGGTTCCATGCTCTTGGTCAAGTCGTTTGCCCGAATCCACGAAACCAACTTGAAAAAACAGGGGATGTTGCCATTAACCTTCGCTGACGAGACAGACTACGACAGGATCCAGGGTGGTGACGTACTCGCGACCAAGGACTTGGCCGACATGATAGCCAGAGACGGCAATAACGGGGGTGTCTTGACCGTTACCGTCACCAAGAGAGACGGTACTCAGTTTGACATCCAGTGCAAGCACACCATGTCCAAAGACCAGGTTGACTTTTTCAAGGCCGGTTCTGCCATCAACCACATCGGAAATTTGAAGAAGCAGGCTGCATAGCTGTGTATATTACTGTTATTTATTGGTAAAGTAGTCTTCAGGGTATTAACTTTTGATTGTAAAAGCCCCGAGGTGTTGACGAATGGGTGCCCATAAGACTCAAGAGAAGGTCAGAACATGCAAACACCTTTCGACTTCAGCTAGGATAACTGTAGTTCAGTATCTTTCAACCATATATTTAGGTGCTGTCGTTCTTATGCCCAATAGAATCTGAACCACGAGCTGCTGCATGCCGGAATTTTTCACCGTCCCCGGATTATGAAAAAGGCCAGCATCCACCCGTCCACCATCTGTAAGATTCGCATCCACAATGCGCCTAAATATCCTTATAATCCTCTTTTCCATCCTCACGACTCTAGGTGAGTGTTCTAGAGGTGACAGGCTCCCCCGATTCCAGGAATGTCTCTCTTCGTGTATAGCCTCGCTCTGCGATCCCACCCTGGAAACCCTCCACTCGCACGCCTTTACACCTCTAAACCCGCTCCACAGACTTCTTCTCTGGGATTGTGAGTCCGACTGCAACTACCAGTGTCGACGGATAGTCACACAGGAACTCAAACAAGCACACTTGCCAGTGGAGCAGTTCTACGGGAAGTGGCCATTCATCCGTGTGCTCGGGACCCAGGAACTTTTCTCGGTGGTGTTCTCCCTCGCCAACCTTTATGTGAATTACAAGGCGTTCCAGACGGTTCAGAGCTATAAAAAGAGCCTAGAATCCGGGGCTGCGGCCGCAGCCATGGCGAGTCAGTATCTAACCTTGATTCTGACCAGTTGCGCGGGTTGGTTGGCCAGCACGGTGTTCCATGTCCGTGATTTTGCCCTCACCGAAACTCTAGACTACTTTCTAGCCACTGGAATCATCTTGAACCAGTTATTAGTGATTTCTATCCGTATTTTCGAACTATACAAGAAAGAAAACGCCAGGGTTTTATTCAGAGTCCAAGTTTGTGCTGTGGTCTGGTACTTGTTTCACTGTATCAAGTTGCTCCACTTTTGGGACTACCAGTACAACACCAACGTCAGCGTGGTGACAGGGCTTGCTACGAATATCCTATGGACGGTCCATAGCGTTAGAACCTATAGAAAGGCTAAAAAGGACACCACCTTGAATTCAGCATTGATTCCGTATGAGAATAGCGTGCTTGTCAAGTTGGCGGCGATCGGAGTAAAGGCATTTCCCGTCAGATACCTTGGCTTGGTGCCCATTTTCATGAACTTGTGGATATTTGCCGGGATGGCGTTTGAGCTCTTTGACTTTCCTCCATGGTTTGACTTGGTTGACGGTCACGCGATGTGGCACTTGGTTACCTTCTTTCCGCCGATTGTGTGGTACGACTGGAATATCTGGGACTTGCAGTTAGAGAGAACCGATGAGCTTGGCCGGTCAAAATAGAAAAGGGGGACCAGCCCGTGTTAGCCACTGCAGGGGAGTAATTTCCCCGCAGACGGATGCAAAAAAAAAAAAGACGTGCTGTTTGCTGCTTTGTACGAAACGGGGTAATTTCCGAAATATAGCTGAAATGCTATGCATTGGAATAGGTTTCCTTGCTGTAAATAGAGTACAAACCTGGTATATACCCAGAGCCAAGAGTAACGTCAGCTGAACCTAAGGCACATGCTTAATCTGAGCAAAGCCTATTTGATTCTAGGCCTCGTCAAATTTTAGCTCATGCCGAAGGTGAGCTCATACTTTGTATAACTAAAGCAGCCAGGCCTGTGAGAGGTTGCAAACTCACATAAACCTTCCTACCCCGATGTGCGTCAAGGACTAACTTTAGATAAACTCTGTTTTGGGATCTTTCATATCGGGATTTTAGATCTTGGTTCAGACCAAAATATTATTCCAACAACGGAAATAAGCTTAAGTATATATGAATGTGCATTTAACCATAATTACTCTTGGCACACTAGCCAAAAGGCGTAAATATGCAGCATAGCACCGGAATCTCCTAATCTGCATCCGTGCCGTAAGTCAGAGAGGCTCCAGGTTACGTGCTTGCGATGTTGTCACTGGAGCTTTTGTAGAAGGAAAATAATTGCTCAAAAATATGGGCTTTCAAGAAAATCTTTATTCAAGTCCGGAGAATTCCAACTTGGTGTACTTTCGAAATTCACAGCCTGTATCTTTTTTTTAAAAAAAATCTCTACGCTGGGTCCAGCACACCGTTGCTGTGTTAGACTTCCCCACTAACATTCCCCAGCTTCAGCAATAAATATCACAATGGTGTCAATTAGGGCCTATGTAAAGCCCTAGGTCTGTTATTCCTCAGTGGAGCCCTTATCACCGTTATGGGCCACCCTTCTCACCTTCCTGACCCTCTTGGTTTCGCCAATCTCCGCCTCCTCGTCCTCTGAGTTGTCGAGGGTATTCACCATGGTGCTGTCGCTGCTCCCCACATGCAAGTTTGCAAGCGTGGACTTATCCGCCGCCGGGCCGTCCAACAACGCTAGCTGGTCCTTGGGGAAGATATAGTGAAAGTAGCAGGCCCAGAGCATCCCGGCAATCAAAACCCCAGGGAATCCCACGGCACCTTTAGTGTTTGTGATGGAAAACTCCGCCACAAAGAGAATGAGCAAGAACGTAACGTACACGTAGTGCCACTTTTTGTCCGGTTTTGCGTACTGCTGGAACTCTTCCCTACGTTCGACGTTGAACTCAGAATGAGTAAACTCTTTGTCCATGCAGATGAAGCGAAGTCGATTAGTGACGGCATTTCCGTTGATCCCCAAAAGACCCATTATGAAGAACAAGCCCGACAACACGGCCTGTGGAATCAACCCGAGCACCACTAGCAACGGCCTAGTCATCATCCCGATGGTCATCAAACCCTGCACCGTGTTGGTGAAGCGCTGTTCCACGACCCTGGTAATTTTGCCCGTCTTGGGATCGTGCACGCAGAGCGAATCCGTGTGCAACGGCGCCTGCGGGATCAAGCCGTTGGGAGCCGGAATTCCCAAGATCCCGGCCACGCCCGTGGTGATGCCTAACAAGCAAAAGTCCCAGTGGAAGGAAGCTGGCTTCTTCAAGGGGTACTTGGACGCCTGGCAAATGAGCGAAGAGATGTTGTGATCGTAGTAGAACAAAAGCGTGAGAAGGATGGCAAAAGGAATCGCGAGAAAGACGTCGCCGACAGAGATTTTCCAGAAGTGGATAAACCAACCGTCGGGACGGCCACCATCTAAGGCATTCAGGTATTTCACGGTTGGGTGGAACGCCAGGGTAATGGGAAGGCGCGCCAACTCGGTCCGAGAAATGTTCCCAAAGTGCGCAAACCCGGTGTAAAACACGACACACAATGGGGTTCCGTAGTCGGCAAAGATCTTGCGCACTACGGGCTTGAAATAGTGTGACTGATTGCCAAACGCGGCGGCCGCGACCCCAAAAAGGGTCATTAACAAGGCGATGACAATCGACAAGTAGCCACTTTCGTAGCTAATGTCCGTGAACTGCTTCGTCAAGATCTGGATGCCCTTCTGGATATACACAAAGTTGATGAAGAAGCCAAACACTTCGCATGAGAACTTGGAAATGTAGCGGGTGTAGTTGACACCGTTGGCAAAGGCGATGGCAAAGTGCATCACCATACTCCAGAGACAAACCCAGGCCATAAACGGGAAGAAAGGTGTCCCTCTGGGTGTGATGAGCTCGTAGACCGTGTAGTTGAAAATCGAAATGGGGCCTGTCACCCCCACCACACACAACGGCTGGCCCGAAAGCAAGCCAAAGACCACTCCCGCCATTCCAGACGATAGGAGCACCTCATTCACGCCATACGAGTTGTGTGTCTTGTCAAACATGTCCTGCGCAAAGGCAATCGCCGGGAGTAAGTTTGTGAAGAAAACATACACCGTGGATGGGATCACGCGGTAGTCCCAGGCGTCGGTCCAGTCCAGCACGTAAACTTTCAGCCGAGCGTGGATATCTTGCGTGATGCCCTTTCCAAAATACCTAATAAACAGCATATTCTCAGTATAATGGCTCTGGGCGACTCAGAGAAGAGAGGGGGAAGACAGCTTATAAGGTATTTGCAAAACCGTTTTGGTTTGCACAAGGGTAAAGCTTATTTACCTTAGCCGTACAAAATTTCATATATCCTGCGTTGAACAAGATTTCAACCGCCGAACGCTCCATGACGTATACAAAGCACATGTGGGGATAAAGACTGAGGTGTGAAATAAAGGACTTGAGAGTTGATTACAGGTAGGTATAGGGGTTTATTATGAACTGGTTGAAGTAAATGAAGTTTGGTTGGTATTAAAGCCATGATTCAGTGGTAAATATTCGAGTTATATATATATATTCAAACATTTTTCTACTCTGATTTTTCCCACGTGGATAATTTAAATTCTCATAATAAAAATTATAATCAACCTTAAATACTATTTATTTTTTATCCGTTTTACAACTCCTTAATCTTGGAAACTTCAAACTCCACATTGGTTTCCACATCCCAGATGAACCAATCGTACAACATCCACGACGGATAGATGGTGGCCAAATGCCACAAAGCGTGGGCGTCGATCAAGTCCCAGAACGGCGGAAAGTCAAAAATCTCCAACGACATTCCTAGGATAAACATCGAATTAAGCATCACCGGAACGAGCGTATACACCTTGGGCGATCTGACTAACCCGTGGTATCTTGCGGTAGCAAAGGGCTTTGCTTTGGCGGTGATCGAAACCGGAGAGACGACAGGCGCCGCGGTGGGCGGAGCCGTGGACGGTGGTGTCAATAGCTGTGACTGGGTTTCCACCTTCAAGCCAACCTCTGATACACTATCCAACTTTTCTTCAGCCATGTCCTTTGTTTCTTCAACCTCTTCCAAGCCCGCCAACTCTTCCAAAAGGTCGTAGTGCTTGAACAACTTGAAGCAGTGGCGTATCCAGACGGCGTTCTGAAGGATGCCAAACAACACGTTTGCCTGCATGTTGTAGGTGTAGCTCCAGTCGATCATTAGGCGGGCCAAATGGCCAATGTATAAACACAAACACGCAAACGTCAAGGTCGAGAACTTCAACCAGTTCTGGGGCAAGTAGTATTTGTAGTAACGCGTGGTGATAGTGTAGAAGCCGGTCATGACGGTTGCTCCGGCCATGTAGTAATCGGCCCGCTCGGTCACAAGCAAGTCGCGAATGTGGAACACCGTGGAACAGATCCAGGCGCCCATGGTTACCGCAGAAGAAAACATGATTTGCGCGTACATCCGCTTCTGCAGGCGGCCGGCATTTCTGTGCTCGTGGTAGAGCTTGCGGAAACCCAAGAAGTGCGGAACAAAGTTTCCGATGGAAAAAACCATACTGAAGAGCTCCTGGATCCCTGCTACCCGCACAAACGGCCATTTTCCGTGGAATTGCAACACCTCCTCCCCGCGCTCGATGCGCTCGCGCGTAATAATCTGCTGGCACTCGTAGTCGCAGTTCAGCTCACAATCCCAGCGCAACCACGTGAGGTAGTTTGGAAGAGGCATTGGCGAGAAGTAGGCCAACTGTGGGTATGTCTCCAGCGTGATGTTCTGCTCATTGGCAACGTTCCAGCACACAAGCACCTTGCAGTCCTCGCGGCACGCCTCGAAGTCTTCTAGGTCATCGCCTGGGGATGCGAGGCACGCGGATAAGAGTAATGTGATTAGCAAAGGACCCAAGGGTTTCATAGCGTGGCGAGGGAGAAGCAGCCGAAGATGAAGAGAATCCCCAAGGCGCCTTATACCTTGACCGGCAGAACAAATGCGACGCGTCAATACCAACACGTGACTGTGCGGCAAGTGGGAGCCCAGGCGGTCGTCCCAGTTTGTATTTATAGCTAATGATATATACTATTATAATATTTTCTTAGAAAGTAGCGGCAAATTCTTTTGTAGCACAGTTGTATTTCCTTTGGTGGTAGTACCGTGCCAGCCTTGGCTCCTGCAATGGCGTTACGCAATGGGCAGTGTATATTTGATAGGGAATCGGCTGGCCCCCGTAAACCCTAACTTCGTATATACGAGATATAAGCTCTTTACCAGGCTCATTATTTCCTAGGCAACGATTGTTTGGTCTTGGCACTGCTTTTCTAAGGGTGAAGCTTCATGGAGCTAACAAACACAAAGTTGTCTGGCCAATCAGCGAGGGTTTAATCTGGAATGCACCTGATCTGGGAGAATTCCGTGATGACGAAGCGTGGCTTTCCTAATTCCACCTCAAACACCGTGTAGCCCCTTGGATCGATTATATAAAACTTCACGGTTACTATGGTACCGTTTAGTAATAGCCCAGTCCAAATGGCTAGGAGATAGGGCAAACTTCGCTTTTTGTAACTGCATTTTAATCGGCCCTTAGTTGGATACAAAATACACCCCAGGTTTCTATAATGTTGGTATTTATAACTGATAAAAGTGTTGATAGTATAAATTTCCATATTGCCATTATTTATGGTTGATAAAAGTGTTTGTATTTTTGTATAAGCCTCCGGGTCTATCCAAACCCACTTTAGGACCTAGGGCTGGTGATCGTTATAACATTTTCTGACTATGCCTCCCTGCTTGGCTAACTATAGAACCTGGATCCATTTTTCTCAGAGTAGGTTACTGCTACCCTTTTTTATGGATCGACCAACAGCTACACTAGCCTACGTAACTGCTTTTACTTGGCATTCCATGTATTAGTTGGAGGCTGTAAACAGGTTTCCTAGCATTGGCTATTTAAAAGACGATATACAAACACGCAAGAACCTAGAGTGTCCGTTAGAAAGAGGGAGAAATGAAATAATGCAATAGAGTAATAGTGATGCCATATGACGATGTGAAAAATGCGAATCCTTGGTTAGAGTTAATGCAAAGGGGGGTTGGACGGATGCCTTATTGACGTTAAAAGACAACAGCCAGCAAGTCTTCGCGATGGTTCCACGAGGCTTGGATAAAAGGCGACTGTTTTGAAGGGACGGTAGGAAGCACCGTGACCTTGATGCTCGTCAGATAGTCATCCTCCTCGGCTTCATTAATCGAAGAAGACTCAGAATGGGAAAAGACCGAGGGACTGTACAACGAGGGAAGCTGGCACTCCACATCCAGGTCATAGAAAGTGGATTCCCAGGATTTCTTTTCCGAGGGAATAGTTGTGATTGATTTACGCGCAATAGGCAAAATGTTCTTTGTCGTTGATCTGGTAAAAGTCCTAAGCAACATCAACCCTAAGCCGGCAAAGATAAGTAGCGCACCCACAAGGTAGACTGTGCTAATCCCCCCACTTCCAGCGTCTGGGTAATGGCTTTTGAACTCCTTCGTCACCCGGTTGAACTCGCTTTGGAACACCATGGACTCTTCGTTGAGCTGGGAATCGGTCTGCACAACCACAGGAAACTCGTAGGTGAACAACCCCAAGCCTCGATATAATGTGGACTGGAACCCCCTTACGAAAGAGGCTTCAGGAATCACGAGATCTATTTCACCAGTATTCTGATAGGCATGTTCTCTTAGTAAAACTGGGTCGTACGGAAGGGCCACCATTTTAATTATGTGCTGGTTCGGTTTTGTGGTAAAGAGTAGGGTCGGAAAATAGTAAAGGGTATGAAGAAAAAGGGGGGAAAACTCGACGTAATTACCCGTAGGGAGCCAGCCTTATATATCACCCCGTATATGGGGGTGATAAATATCGAGCCTAATTATAGGGTTTGTTAGAATCTTGAAACCAGTGGCTGGTGCTAAATATAACATGTCTGTTGTCAGGACCTGCATAATGTGGAATGACGCAGCTACCCTGCCATGCATATCGCAACAGATTTAATTAGTTACATACGCGTAACGTTTGTGCTGGGAATGTGGCGGGGCACGCGAAACTCAATATTGCGCCGCACTCCAAGCTATTTTTAACCTCTGTTGACGAATCGTCGGGGATCGAACTATTTGTCGTGGATACGCAGCAAGTCAAAATTACGTTGCTAAGTAAAGATAGAGATTTATGGCACACAGAATCCACTACGCGTTTCAGGGTCGTATAACAGGACAATCGTAGGAGAGAGTTGCCTTGTAGATGCACATGCTAGTGCGATTAGTTGTGGGTTTTGTCTGGAGGTTGTTTAGGGTGACCAGGAGGCTATTGTTTTTCAATGCTTCTTCCCATGGCTAGCCCGTTAAATTGGATAGTGCTGATTTAAACACATCCCAGGCGGGTTCAAACGAGCTCTTTTTGTCAGTCAAGAATGTGTGCGCACTGTTAGATAGCCCCTTTGAGTGCGACAAGGTAACTTCCTTAGAACGATCTGAAATATAATCGAGTCTACGGAACCGAGCGCTATACAATAGACACCACCGTATATTTAGATAGGGAATGTGCGCAAGAGGCGTGTGAGTTACACGGGATTCCACCAAGCCTTTGTTACGACGCGTGGCAAGTATGCTTCGTCGAATCTGAAACGTGGCTGTCGCTGTGGCGGTGAAATTTGATCTGGAGATGCCGCTTCTCGATGCTAACCTCTGGAACTGGATCACTCATCTAGCATACTTTATAATAAAGCACTGACTATCCCGGTTTTTATAGCTCTTACAAATGAAGTAGATGTTATACGCTCTGCGGAGGGGCAAATTAGGATCATCTTCGTTTCTTGTTTTTTTGGACAGGACCCCTGGAACAATAGCATGGGGCTACGCCTTGCCCTGAAAGGCAAAAACCTTGTGGGATTCCAAAACGCCTCAAATGATTAGTCCATAAGGAGTAATTTTTCAGATATAGTTAAAAAGAGATATTATCCCCAGTTGAGGGGCCATACTGGCAAAAACAACCCGACGCGGGGGTCGAACCCGCAACCTTGTGATCGCGTACTGCTAAGAGTCACACGCTCTACCGATTGAGCTAGCCAGGCAATTTCTGGAAACATTCTGTATGAGCGTAGATTGGAATAAAGTCACGGTCAGTATTGTTTGCTTAAATTTGATTACATAAAAGATAAACATACACCGGTTTGTCGTAATCATATATTAGTTCGGCCGTGATTAGCATCTATCAAGCCAAGGCTTAGCTCCATCAAATATTCATCCTGGAGGAGTAATCCTTCGGACTCACCACAAGACCCTTGCCCTTCCTGGCACCACGATAAATCGTTTCAATAATATCAATCAAGTCCTGAGAATCCTCGCCAATGGAAAAGTTCAACTTGTTGTTGTTCCCGGTCCCGAAGTCACACATCATGTGCTTATTTCGGAAGAAGAACATCACCGTGCACGGATCATACAACTCGTACATCTGGTTAAAGTCAGGAACCTGGTCAATGTCACAGAGGTAGATAGCTGCGAAGTTTTTAATCTTCTCGGCCACATTGTATAGGTGCTCGTCCATGATCATACAGTCCTTGTCGTGGTCCCTGCCGAATCGCACAATGACTAGTCTCTCATCTTCTACCTGCAGTGTTAGTATTGGCCATAGAGAGTAAATATATTCAGCATACCCGATAGGATGGCCTGATCAACGTGCCTGTGCGCGGTGTTAGTATTCTGCTAGGCGTCTCCGGTACTAGTACCATGATAAGGCGAGGAAGAATGGACATACCATCCGGTGTGTAAGTGGGGTAAGAAAACGGAACCCATTATGTCTTTGTGCTATGGCTATACGTTGAGTCGTGAAAGGATTGTTTTTTTTTTGGTTCAAGCTATTGCTGCATCTGAAAAATTAGAGCCTGATAAGAAATTTTGACGCGTGGACACGTGACAATGAACTTTTAGACCAGTCTTTACGGGTTTATAAATTTATCTTTAAGCTAAGGGTTTAGGTTTGACAAGCGGTTGGATAGATACATAGTATGTATAGAGATGACGCGAATACATCGAACATTGCGACAGCTACAGCGTCAATCTCGTAGATTACAAAAGTCTGATCTAACAAACGCTCCGCGTCGATGATTTCTGAATCGTATTTTTAATTAAAAGTAAAGTGATTGCGGTGGGAAAATCCAGAAGCGAGATCAGGGTAAACTTCCTAATTGGACAAAGTCCAGCCCTTAGGACTCCTCTATCTTGCACCAGATTACGTAATTTCAACCCACCCCATCCACTGATACTATTTTTTTTGCTATACCCTACATTATCCTTGGCGTTTCTGTCAACCAGGGCACATCCAACGAGGAATGCGGAATAGTGCCATCGCCAGCCCCGTCATATTTCCATGCATGTAATGTAAAAATTACTCTGTGCAGGACGCTATCGAGGCTCCTGTCATCCCTTATCTGGTCCGAGTCTTGCCTGACATAATCAGTGCCTTCTCTTGACCTGTCCTATTATTTTATTCATTGCCGTATATCCACTTTAAAGTTCTCCGATCCAAACCATACACGCTTGTCGATCAGCCCCCAATCGCGGCATAACTTTTTTCTTCAATCCACCAGTAACATCCGCCATTAAGTAGCAGAACCTGATTGACCCTCAATATGTACATTCCCTTTTGGACCCGCTTACGTGCACGCGAATGGTTCTACCTTCTTATCTCTCTTCTCTTTCTCTGGTTCGAGAGCCTCGTAAACCTCATCACATATCTCCTTCCGCGAGTGGTGATTTCCCACTGCACCAGCTCCACGAAATGGGTCTTCCGCTACGTTTTGCGCTCTCCCGACGCTGCTTCCGCTAAGGATTTCCCACCTGCTTCTGCTGGATTATCCCCCCATGTCAACTGGGAAAACCTCTGTCTGCTCCAGAGCGCACAGAGCATCCACGAAATGTGCGCCGTCTTCGGCTTCACGGCCACCAGCCACTTGACCAGCACCAAGGACGAGTATTTGCTCACACTCCACCGAATCTCCCGGGATATCCCCCGAGAACGTAACGGGGAGATTGTGTACTTCCACCACGGGCTTCTCATGTGCAGCGACATCTGGTGCACGATGCTGCAAGAGCACCAGAACTTGCCTTTCGTACTTTACGATTTGGGCTACGACGTGTGGTTGGGCAATAACCGTGGTAACAAGTACTCTAACAAGCACTTGAAGCTCCGCACTGGCACCAATGCGTACTGGGATTTCTCCATCGACGAGTTTGCGATGCACGACATTCCCAGCATGATCAACTACATTCTCACTTTTGCCAAAATGGAGTACCAGCACATAGCCAAACCGGCGATACGGCCATCCTCGCAGTTAACCTATATCGGCTTTTCCCAGGGCTCGGCCCAAGCCTTTGCATCGCTCTCTCTCAACCCAGACCTCAACTTCAAGGTGAAGCGCTTGATTGCGATCTCGCCCGCCACCACGCCTCGCGGGCTAAACAACTATATCGTCGATAGTCTTATGAAAGCATCGCCAAAGATCATGTACCTTTTGTTTGGCTTGCGCATTCTCCTTCCGTCTGCGCAGTTCTGGCAGAACATCATGTATCCGCCGCTCTACTGCAAGGTTATCGACGTGGCGAACCGCTTTCTCTTTGGCTGGAAGTCGGACAATATCGATGTTATCCAGAAGCTCTCATCGTACAAGCACTTGTACTCGCCCACCAGCGTAAAGTGCGTGGTGCACTGGCTTCAGATCATCAGTAACTCCAACTTCCAGATGTTCTACGACTATAATGAATACTACTTGAAGCGCTTATTCTACCCTGTGGAGTACCCGTTGCCGTCGATTTTGATCCCCATCAATCTCATCTACGGGACCCACGACTCCTTGGTCGACATTGACATCATGACTGAGCAGTTGGGCAACGGAAGGAACTTGCAGGTGTTTCTGATGGACGGGTACGAACATTTGGAGAATATCTGGGGTGTAGATGTAGCCACCAAAATCTTTCCTTACATAATTGATGTTTTGAAAAACGACAGGCGTGGTGGGTTGCTAAAGGGAAAGGATACCCTCCAGGGGCTCTTGGGAGACGTTATCGAGGAGGGCACGGCTAACTCCACTCTGTACAGTCGGAATCAAAGAGGGGACGAAAACCGCGAAGGACACAGAAAGAGCCCCGGTGGGGAGTTTCACTATGCGGAGGTGTCACTGACTGGGTTGAGCGTCCTAGACGTCAACCGGAGACTAAGCCACAGCTTTCAAAACTAGCGATATTTCGTTCAAGTATGAGCCGGTTACGTCCCCGTTCTGTGCTCTTGGTTGAAATTATTACAAGAAATAAAAGCATGGTTATAGAATATGACACGAAACCGTAAATAATTCAATGGTGAGAGGGATGGTGTTGCCGTCTAATTATCTCAAAGGTTTAGAGCCGTTGCTCTCAGCACTGAAAATTTTGGCCTGGCTCTGTCAATTCATCAAACCGCAGATAACTTCAAACCACCCAGGTCATACCTCTAGGGGTAAGTCCTACGTTGTTCTGAGTTCCGCCGGTAGAGCTATAGTATTACAAAAAAATGGCGTTGTGCCATAGCTACGACTTATAAGCACAATCAATATGTTGTGGTACACACACGCCCGTATTAAGCGCCGGACGCCAGCGCTTAAACAAAACGCCTAAATAAAGCGCCCTGTTCTGATCTACCGCAAACATACCCACACACCTATATGTCATTCTCCGCGGAACTTCTCACACGGAACTACGACCGCACAACCACGCTCACTAGTTTGGTGGAGCTTCACTCGCGCCTCGCGCTGACCGATGACGGCGACGCCGTGTTGCGCGAGCTCAACACGCTCGTGGCATTTCTCTCCACCATTGACCTCCCTGCGCGCAAGGAGGAAGACAACACTGAAAGTCCCGAGGCGATGCAATTGCGAAACGAAGAAAAACAGTCGCTCAGCATCTATAAGGTCCTCTCGGCGTGCTACATTTTGTGCCTCCGGGGCCTTCCGCGGGCAAAGACGTTTGACAGCGCAAACACCCTCGTGGGCGACTACTTGGTGCCGGCGGCAGAGGCCAAAAAGCCGAAAAACGCCACGTCGCGCATCAACGCAAACCCTACGCTCGTGCTCCTCATTGACCTCTACGCAGCGTTCCCCGCACAGGTCTCCAACCTCAACAACGCGGTGGTGTCCGCGCTCTACCGACTCTGGAAACACGACCCGGATATGGCCAACAACCAGAAGGTGGTGTTCTTGCTCGCCACCGCCGTCGGCAATGCCAACGCGCTGGATATCCCCGATAAGCTCCTCGCCAAGTTGGTCAAGTACACCAAGGTCCAGCTCGCGGATACGGCCAACTCCACGCCCATGCTCCGCGACGTGCTCCGCGTAGCTGGCCACTTGGCCACCTTCCAGATGCATGGCCACTACACTGGTCTCATTGCTAGGCTTGCGAAAGGGAAGAAGGCTGCGTCACTCGAGGAAGTGCACACACAGCAGGCCGCGCACCAGGCGGCCGTTCTTGCGACGTACCTCCCATGTTTTGTCGCGGGGATGGTTCATCGCGAGAAGGACATTCGTACGACGGCGGTTGGCGTGCTTGCAACGGTGATGTTCGAGCTTGTGCCAACCGACGCTTCCCGTGACGCGCGCGCGGGTACGCGTAGCTTTGCGTGGGAGTACATTGTCGACTTGTACATCACTGGATCTGCCCACCCGCGCTTGCGCACCAGTGCCGTCGAACTATTTATCCAGCACACGCAACTTGCAATCATCCAGGACCCCCAGTACCTTTCGGCCAACACCGTTCCCGTTCTCATCGAGCTCCTTTTCCGTAAGGTGATCGTCCCTCTGGCAAACTGGAAGGTGTTCCAACACTGGCGCGCGGCGGTGCGCTTCCTCCTCTCGAACAACGCCAACGACTGTGGCGAGATTACGCTCGCCGGCGGTCTAAACCAGCTCGTGCGTACGTACTTCGGCACCGATTTGCTCGACGCAGACCCGGAGACCCCTGCGGAACCGTCCGCGCCGCAGTGCTTGCTCCTTCTTGACGTGATTGCGGTGTATCTTGAAAAGCTTGGCGCCAGCGCGGTCGTGTCCACCTGCAAGTTTGTCGCGCTTCTTGACCGGTTGATCTTGGATGCCTCCGCCGCCGTCCGCGCAAAAGCCTTACTGGTGCTCGTGCAGTACAACGCGATTGAGGGCTATAACGGGGTGAATCTGTTGTGTCAGGGGTTTTTTGCGAAGGTAAAGGAATCTGGTGACTCGGCCCCTTACGCGGCGCTCGCACTCGCAACGATTGTGCGCATGACGCCCGTACGGTACCTCCGCCGGGAGCTCTTGTTACAGATCATGAGCTACTGCACGCTGAGCTTGAAGCAAAAGGCTGGTGCACAGCTGGTGCGCGCGTGCTGCTGCTGGACGGTGCTCGCAGGCTTGATGATCGTGCCGAATTCGGATTTGGTCCAGTTGAACACGTCGCAGTTCTTAATCTTCTGGAAGGGCTTGCTCACGCACAACTTCAACCCGCACTCGCTTGTGGGTGAGTCAGACACACCGCAGGATGTGCAGCGTGCGGTCGCGACGAACATGGCGCTCCGCAACCACGGCTTGGTCGCGTTGCTTGCGTTCGTGTCCCACGTGGCAGCCTCGCCCGAGGTGCTCAGACAGGTGGGCTTCATCCTCGCCAAAGCGCTCACCTACGTCAACAGCGTGGAGGCCAGCTTCCAGGAACCCCTCATCACCGCCACCCTTCTTGAAGACCCCTCCGATCCCAGGAAACTCGCGTTGTACCACAAGAAGTTGCTTGTGCAATGCTACCTCCTGATCGCGGGCCACGTCGAGCGGCACGAAATGAACTCCAACTTGATGATCTTTGCCGTGAAGAACTTTGCGGCGACGAGCTATTTCAACGCCCCAGAGATAGACGTCAAGCCCAAGGCAAAGCCCCAGCCGTCACACGAAGTTTTGCTTCTCGAGACGACCGACGGCTTGTGCCACGGCCTCTCTAGCAAGTACGCGGGCGAAAGCGGCCTTGCGTGGTACGCGGAGTTGGAACTGCTTGCGGTCCAGCCGGTCCCCTGCGATACGGCCAACGACCCGATGTGCTTTGTACTCGCGGCGACGCCTCCGCCGTTGGTCACCGAGCTCGTCGATCTCTCTATCGGATTGTTCCAGGTGTCCTTCCCGTCCATGTCATTAAAGATTCAGCTCCTGTTGGTGGAGACGTTACGCGCGTTCTTGTTCCAGAACGAGGCGTCGCCGCGCCTCGAGGTGGTGCACCTCAACACCGCGCTCGCGATCCACGGGCTTGCCAAGGGCATGCGCGCGGGCACGCGCGTGGATACGGAGGTCGCACACTTCCTCATGGAGACGGTCAAGAACTTGCAGATGCTGCAGCCAGACACGGTGCGGTGCAATGCTGAAACTCTCGCGTTGTTGGTCGCGGGCGCGGCGGGAAACGCCGCGGACGTCACCCAGCACATTGCAACCATCACCAATGACATTGTCTCACACGCGGACCCGTTGGTGCGCAGCCGCAATGTGCTCGCGTTGGCGTGCATCTACCAGCACACCGCGGTAGGCTTCGTGGATATCTACGCGGTGGTTGCACAGCTCGCGGTGGACACGCATCCGGTGCTAAACCACTGGGCATTGCGCGCGTTGGTGGTGCTCTTGGAGAGCCACCACGACAACCTCAGCCTTTGCACGCCGGTGCTCGAGCTCATGGTGCGGATTCTCACCGACGACCGATACGGCTACGACATGGAATCCATCTCATACTCCAACATGCGTGTCGCGCACCCCTCAGTGACGGTCGTCGCGCGTGTTGTGAAGGTGTTGGTGTCGTCGCTCGGACCGGGGGTGCGCACGTTAGGAGGTGCACGCACGATGCTCCGCGACGTGCTCACCGCGCTCAGCCTCGGCATCGGCGCCGGTGCCACAGACGACTACGAAGCCGTATCCGCCGATATCCTACTGTTGCTCCAGGAACTTGTGCTCTACGACCCGCTGTTGCTCTACGGCCAGCTCGCATTCTTTGTGTCGCTTATCGACTTCCAGATTTTGAAGAACTTGAAGGTGACGACCAACGCCGCGATGGTCACCAGCAGCGCCATGGACATCTTTGTCGGGGTCAGCTCGCCGACGTTGTTCCGCTTGGCCATCGCGTGCTACACCGAGTTGGTCAAGATCCACGGGTGCGCGGTCATCAGCGAGAGCATGCGCGACGTGTTGTGGATCGCGATGGATCTCCAACCGTGTGTGGAGTTGACGGCGTTGATAAAACTCTGGGTGGAGTCTGACAAGGATAACCTTGGCTGGTTTACCAAGTTGGTGGCGTTGTACGGCATTCCGCGCGTGAAGCTCTTGCACGGGTTTAACGAGAAGTTGCTCAAGAAGCTCAATGCCAGCACGAACGCTCATTCTTCGGGGGGCGATGCTTCGACCAAGATTGACTTGGGCGACGAGGAGGTGGAAGGCATCGTTGGCGAGGAGGCCGATGACTCCGTCTCCAACAACGAGCCCGTCGGCTGGGCGATGCGTGTGACCCTCGTGGAAATTATTCGCGATCTCTTGGCGCACAGTCGCGCGAATGCGGGATTGCTCCATGTGTTTTCGCTCCGGATCCAGGACTTGGTGCGCGTCTCGTTCGTCAGCTCGTCGTCCAACATCTTGCCGCTTCAGTTGGCCGGGATCCAGCTCTTGGGAATGGTCTTGGAGGTGTTTGGCAACACCGTCGACCCGTTGTACCCGAGCACGTCCATCCTCGAGCAGCAGCAGGCCCAGATTATCTCAGCCATCATCCCATGCTTCGGCACGGGTAGCAGCATTGACTTGGTCATCCGCGGCGTGGAGATCTCCTCCAAGTTTCTCAACTTGCCGCGGATCCGGTTCTCCGCCAAGCAGCGCGTCTTGAAAAGCATGGTGACATTGTTGGACGAGTTTTCCAGCAAGGAGTACGTGCTCTTCCCTCAGCTCAAGACGGTCTCGGAGTTGCAGAAGAAGGCGGTGAAGTTGACCTTATTGGACTGCTGGGCATTGATGAAGCTTGCGGCGGATGACGAAAACGACGAGTCTGAGGAGGAGGATATTGCCCTGGTGTTGGACGCCCATATGGGCGTGTTGGTGCCGATGTGGATCTTATCTTTGCGCGAATACTCTATTGCAAAGTACTCCGACGCTGGCACTGCCGTGGAGGTGGAGATCTACCAGAACTACTGGATCGACTTCATAGACGTGTTGAGCTCGATCTTCCAGCAGGACCAGGCGGTGCTCTTGCAGTTGTTGGGCTCCGACGTTACTAGCTTCTTCTTTGCGGTGTTCAGCGGGTGCATCGAGTCATGCATCCGGAACAAGAACACGGAGCGGGTGTTGAAGTGCTTGGGCAACTTGTGCCACAACAACAGCGCGGTGGGGTTTGTGTTTGATGACGAGGTGTTTGTGGAGGTGGTTGATTTGTTCGACCGCTTGGTGTTGGTGGGCTCGCCGCGCGAGAAAATGTTGCTTACCAACTTGGTGTACAGCATCTTTGACAACTACGTACGAGACCATACCCCGGAAACCGGAGAGTTGGAGATGAATGAGAACATCGACAAACTCTTTGAGTTGTTGCGGGTGGATATGCTATTGATTGTCAGCCTTCTTCCATTCTTGCGCGAGGAAGCCAGAACCGAAACGAAGGCGGTTTCGGCTACCGAGTTGGCGTTGTTGCGCAACTCGTTCCAGATCTTGGTGGCGATGATTGCCAAGTTCCCTAGTGTGGTCAAGGTTGATCTTTACTCGTGCTTGTTGTACGTGTTTGCAGTTGTGTACGAGCACAACAACCCCGAGGTTATTTCGCTGGTGTTGCCGCACTTGAAACAGGTTATCGCCGACGTGAGTACGTTGGAGGTTGATTTGGTGACCCCGTTCTACGAGGTGGTCAGACCAAAGCTCTCGTTCAATGACGATAGCTCGTTGTTGTCCTACATTATCATTCTCACCAACTCCGACGTTCTTGTGGCGGAGCAGGATATGGCCGAGGTGGTGCACTTTTTGATGCAGAACTTGACCAGTCCCGAGCCAGCGCCGCTCGGGGTTCAGTCTGCCAAGACGTTGTTACAGTTTTCCGCCAAGAAACGGGGCTCCGGCCCCTTAGCGGCGCAGCTCTTGGTCCCTGCCTTGGTTCGCCTGATGAAGACCAGCACTGAACCGTACCACAGGCTGGTTGTTGAGTTGATGGTGGTGTTTGCCAAGAGCTTGGCTGATTCCAAAAACAGTTATGCGGTTGTCATTCCCGTCGTGCTTCATTGTGCCGTGCATGATACCCTACACCGATACATCAAGGAACAGTTGTTGGAGTTGGTGACGCATAGCCCGGAGGCGTTCAAGTTTGTAATCAGTTCGATCTTGCCTGCCAGCCAGAGACAAATGGCTGAAGCCTTACTCAAAGCCACTGGAGCGAGTGAAAACGGAACATCCGTTCCCGACCAAGATAGCAGGGGCCACATCCAGTTGAAGTCGTTTGGGAGCTAGCACGTAAAATAACGCGAAAAGCTGCTTTTTATCTTTGTAGTATGCGGGTGCACCGTCCATAGTTACCATGAGGGTAGATAAGATGAAATTTCAGGCAAATCTGCAAAGCCAGGACGTATAAGTCTCTGATCGGCAGAGCGTACTACGGCGATTTCGGTGACTTAGTACCCATCCCAGAGTTTGCTATTCCTCATCGGAGCTTGTCTTGGTCGGGTGAGGGACGGGCCAGACCACCCAGTTATGATGTTCAAGCACAGGACTGCAAGCTGTTTGGAGCTTATCCAGTTTGTTGCATCTAAACATTAAACTCTATACGGGTATTTCCGTAGGCTGTTGAAATTACTCCGGTCTAACCTATCTGTTGTGTGCTCTGTATCGCGTAAGTTTTGCGTGCCTTGGTGTCTGTAAAGCGTGGGTTAGATCTTGTTCTACTACACCATCGTTAAAGGGAAGGTTTGGAGTTGAACTGGGTTGCGGTAACTATAACACCAGCTTATTTTTTGATAGCTTATAACGATTTGGGTTTCGGTGAGGATTCAACGGAGCTTAGCGGGGATAGCGTTGCGATGAGCAACGGCTTAGTGTGTGGTACAATAAACACAACCTAAGATGTTGTCGATCTAAAGTGTAAACTCTCAGTGTACAAGGATTGATACGGTTCGGAGAAAAAAAAGTATCAGTTGAAAGTCTATATTAGGGTTGTTAGGCGTACGAGACGTGTCCATGCACTCCTGTGGAGTAGCACACTTCCGATAGGTACGCACCGACGTAATATCTATGGAGCCTGAGCCTGAATCTGAGCCTAGCTACGGGCAAAACCTTTCTCCTGGTCGATCTACTCCTCCGTCACGTATGGCAATCCCTACCCAAAGATTATTGTAAAGCTTATGGCCTCACCCAATATCTGCATATTCTATGTATACAGTGATTCCAAGTGAGTAGCGGTTGCCCAACCGGAGGTCTCCATCAAAACATTGTTATAGCGGTGAATATTCTGTTTAATACGACCGTATATATTTAATTATTTGTGGATCTGGTGGTTTGATTGGATCGAAGTGAACACGCGTACCGGTTGTGAATGCCCAGGGTCTTTTATGTTTCGGCCCATATAGAGTTAGTCGATCCTTCCTCTCCCAGTTCTGACTTGACAACGTTCACGCTCTTGCCTTTTGGGCCCTGACGGATATTCCTGTTTTTATGGATCATGCATCAGGACAACTTGTACTCTTAATCTGCGCAAATCATGAAATTTGAGTCTAGCAGTTTGTATATATATATATCTGGAAGTAGGGGATCTTTTGTGCGTCTCTCCGTGCTAGTTTAGCGGGAAACTATACGCAGGATATAACTTGAAGGATTTAAGGGCACATTAATCCCGTACTCTGTTTGGTGAAACACAAAACGTTACCCGCAACTTTGCATTTGCCTGATCCTAGATGGGGATATTTTAAATAGGCACACACCACCCTAACTGCGAGCGGGGATGGACCTAGAGGTTTAGCTGTGGCAACTTGGAAAATCACCGGTGTTTCCAGGTTCAGCGGACATATATAAGTTTGTTCTACAGGGATTGCTGGTTCATGTTGATCGGCAACGAATGGTTATACATAATTAATCACCCACTCTGCATGCGACATGTGCTTTCGGGAATGTGTCTGCATGGCTGCCCCTACTCCTGCATCTCTCCCAAACCTTGCATATCTAGTAATTACATGGGATCTAGAGCCGTGAGGCCATGGGTGGGGTTTGGAAAAAATGACGCAACTGGACAAATCGTTTGCTCAAAAATAGAATTGTGTTGCTAAATACATCCACAAAGAGTTGCACCCGCTCTTACCTCAAAGGGCTATGAGAGTAAGCTGATGCCAGGCCTCACACCCCTTGATCAGATCGACATCGCGTGAACTGGGATCAGCGGTACTAATTCATGTACACTCCCAGTTCCAAAGGTCTACTTGTATGGTTGGAGTTTCTTCCGGGGGCTGCATGCAGAGGCTGTTGAAGGTTGCTGATAAGACTGAAAGGCATAGGTTGCAATATGCTTTTTAGGAAAGCGGAGACGGCTCCATCCCCTCTTTTGGCTAGTATTCGTGACCCTTTTAACCATATTAAATCACATGTTACCCCAAGCTGATAAGCATCTCTGCCGACATGCGGGTTTCGGGAAGCCTACAGCATGCAAAGCAAGCTTTGGATATGAACCGTGAGCCATGGTTTGGCATTCAGTGGAGAACTCAGTGAATGTGCTCCAGGTCATATTTACGTTCACGCGGATTGTAATGGCCCGGAGCTCGACTACAATATCAGCTCTACGGATACATGAGATTTAACCGCCGTAAATACCCGATGAAAATTTATGGCACATAACTACATTATCAGCTCTACGGATACATAAGATTCAACCATAAATACCCGACGATATTGTATTCACCAGTATCAGAGCCACTTCTAAACGTAAACAGCCATATATGCTATATAGAGTTGTTATTTTGGATGCCCTGAAATTGCACAAATTGATAGTCTTTAGTCTAGAGCTGGCTAGACGCTAATGGATCGAACCCGACGGAATACCGGTGAGGAAGGGGGACGACTGAATGATTTGGTTCTATAGAAGAAATATTTGTAAATATGGAAAAGCCTAGCTGTAAGCCCCGCATAGAGCACATGGTTAGGAGGTTGAGCGCGACTTACATACACCTGGTGCAGCCATGGAATGTACTAAGGGCTGTTACAGACATACCGAGCAGGTTGAACCACCCGGGTAGACGCGCCCCACATATAAGCTGTCTTTGGCTCGGCCTTACCGCAAGCCCCTTAGGGCTTACCCATATGGTAGTTTCACCTCTAATTTTGGAGATCCTATTGTTTGTGATATGAATCCACCTTAGACGGTGCCTGAATTCCTAGTTGTACCTATGTTCGACCAAACCCCGAAGTCACGCATCAGTTGACTCGACTTTTCTGCTTTGAAAGGTTTTCCGTGTACACTACTATATCAGATGGAACTGCAAGATAGCGGTATTTCAAAGTCCTGCTCGTTTGTATAGGTGTAATAATAGTGGCATAACGCCTCATATAATGAAACATAACCTATCGCCCATATGTATAGGATCAGATACCCCTGCTCTTTACATCAAGTTTAGGAAGAAACTAAGAGTTATATTCCACTAACGGTAAAAACCTGGAGAAATTGTTTGCTAGCCGAGAAGCGGCGCAGTATTAATTAGTGGAAGTGCACAAAAAGCTCTAATTCCTCAACTCCACCCAATGGTTCAAACAAACTGTTAAAGGTGTTACACTATGTCGTGCGTCACTGGCATCCTTCGACTCACCCCCCCCCCCCCCCCCCCCCATCCAGGGGTGGTGTACGGCTGCCCTTATGATCTATATGAACCTCTTCGTACTTATGTATCTCGTGTATAAAGCAGCCAATTTTCTTTCGACTAATAGCATCCACTCTTACCTACTATCTGTACCACGGATTGGCCGTAGCGAGTGGGCAATGCAGTCGTAGCATTAAAGACAGCTCCTATAAAGCTCAGAAATTTAGATACCCAAGGAACTTACCCCATTTCCCAATTATTTATCGACACTATATTTGACGACACCATGTGGCTCCTGTCTGAGAAATTCAAGCAGGTGTAGCCAAGGGGAATTAAAGGCGGCTGGAGAATAATAGAGCGTCTCGGTAATCCTATTGTAAATAGTGCTCGTTTTTTGTTTTTTTTTCAATCGTATAGACTAGGGAATTCTGCTCGACTTATCCATGCGGGCCGCTCGTAGCTACCCGGGACGTTGCAATACACGATCCAAGACGCTTGCCTGACTGGGAGAAAAGCTGCGAGTCACCTGGACCTCAAAATTGATTGTTCTAGGGAGGAATGTAGCGTAGGCGAGGCGTGCTTTTAGTCACCAACCGTTGCCAGAATCTAGAGGCTCTGGTGGCGAGGGGCTATCCACTTTACGCAGAGTGTGCATTCCGGGATCCATCAACCTAACACAATACTAGAGTCCTCGCAGCCGCCTCTGGGTGTACCCAGTACCTCCTTTTGGGCTGGTCAGGTGTTTTCTTATATGACTTTGTTTCTCTGCGCCTAGTAGGATTTACGGGTTTGGAATCTGACCTGTAATTACAGTACGCAAGTTTAATTCGATTATACCTCTGGCTTTGAAGTGCAAGTTCCCGGGAGTAGACGATGTATGGTTGTGGAGCAACCATAATCCTAGTGTTTTGTAGTCTGTACGAGCGGCATGCATGGAAAAACTTTTGTTCCTTCTCGATGTGCGAGTTGCATAACTACGCACGGCGTGTGATGTAGACGTGGAGGAGAACTCGAAAATTATTATGGCATTGGGCGGCAGAATTTTTTTCCAAAGCAGTTTACCAGTTTCCACTCAGAAGTAGGTATGGGGAAATTCGAAACCTTACACCCTGTGTCGTCGTCTTTTTGCTTCGTTAGTAAGGGACACGGGTGTGCGCGACTAGGGTCCCTATGTGCACGCACGCACCTCAAACCTCGTGTACATACGTGATAGCGTCCAAAGAGATAATACGTCATAACACTAGCTTTAAGAGGGACCCCGTTTAAGCCCGCGTGCCCAGACTCTGTAGCTTGTTTAGAAGATGGAGCGCCCCCAAGACTTATCCACAAAAGACAGCTTTATGAGCTGCGGTTACGCTGGTTTAATATAGAGCATGGGCAGAGATCTAGAAGAACAAATGGGGGAGAGGAGGGAATTGGTACCTTAGCTATCGGTTATCCCGCAGCGCGAGCTGTACAAGATGACGGAAAAGAAACTAGCGCTTTTCCCCCATTACACCTGTACAGATATCTACCAAGCTTGGTAAAAAGCCTGGCCAGCTAAATACGAATGTATCAGCAATTACCTAGACATTCCTTCGTAGTCCCAAGGTGTTCTAGATTTGCCACATTTCGACTTTGGCGCCTCTAGATCATGCGGCGATAGGCCTTCACCCTTGGTACTAGGGGCCCTGGAGTCTGGTAATAGGAGTGATTCTTATTAATGCGGAATCGGTGCTACCCTTGCCGCATACCCCTCTGGCCTGAGAACTTTGAGGTCACTCCTGTCAAAAACAGGCTATCAGTGTCAATATGATTGCTATCGCTGGACTTTGTCCGATGTCTACACCTGTAAACAATAAAAGGCTTGCAAAAGATTAGCTTTCAGGTGTGGTGGTATGGCGAATAGGCTAGCTTTTTTTGATTCATCTCATGTCTATTATGTTTGCAACGAAGTCTTCCAGGATTTTGCTTCAGCAAAACTAGGTTTCTAAAATAAAAAATCTGTCCAGCACATGATTCATGAAGCTAGCCCTAGCAAGTTTCTCTAGTTGTCTCCCGGGATTAGATCGGTAAATCACCCTCGCCTAAAACAAGCATATTCCTCGTCTATTATGACCGTCATTTCTCAACACGCTTGGGCTGCGGAACACCATACCCAAGTTTTAGTACCACCACGTCTAAGACTTGGAATTGCTTATAATAAATGCGCGAGCTAACCGTGTAACCTCCGTGTACGATCTGTATTTCTTCGATAGCATGACGCGTACTCGTCAGAACCTCGAGATAGCGTCTAGCCGTCTCTATTGAACACGAGAAGCCTGGTTCTAGCTCTCAAAGTTTGGTTTCTCGAGTATTTGCTAAACTATCATCAAATGGGACCCAGCGAGCGGGGTTGAGTCGATGTTCGTTGTATTTACGGCCCAGACTATTTGACTCGGAGTCCCGGTACGGTCGTGCTAAAAAGTATGTCCTAGCTTGGCCGCCAGGGTAACGAAACAAAGCCAAAAAATGGGCTTTATCACTACCTCCATGGATCCGTCCGTACGGCCCAAAGACATGATGCTTTTTCTGTCCAGGTTGAACCGGGTCTAAGCTAACAGTCCGGGTTAGCTCACGGACATGTGCCAGCCGCCCTCATGGCGATGTCTAGATTGATTGCACTGATACAGAGGCCCGCCGATTTTTCCTCATCAAGCAAAATGCTCGTGGTAACGATGCAAAAGCGTAGGGATGGTAAACGATACGTCCTTCAAGGATTGCTTGGCTGGCCCCGGTAAACTGATATAACACAGCAACTGGCTTCACCAACGCAGGAGCTGTTGGCGGGCAACCCTGGATCCAGCTGGCCGCTCCCGTGCACAGTCTCCCCAGCGACTGGCAACGCTCACATGTAACCCTCTGGTAACGGGAGCGCAGCCCTACACATATGTGCATGACGTGTGTGCATGATCTTCAGAAATATGGCACTAGACAGGCCTTTGTCCTGCATACCCACCTACAGCTGCGAGATCTTCTCAAAGTGGGTTAAAGACCTCAGCACCCACAAGCACGGGGGCTTTAGACTGTGGAAACCCCGTAATTCTATAGTTTGGTCACGGTTGGAGGGAAGGCTCCGGTAATGCCAGCATAAACTTTGATAGAGAGCACATGGTACTGGCAGGACACCAGGCCACTCTTAGCCCACCAGGCCACTCTTGGCCCACCATGCCACCCTCGACCCACCATGCCATTCTTGGTCCACCCTGCGCTCATTTCTATTGCATCCTCCGCTTTCGATGCCACCACGCTTTTCCTTTCGATCAATGCCCAACCGCCTCCGGCATGTGCTGAAAACGGGGGGCCCAAGCCGAAACATGTGGCTCTGCATCTGTATGGAAGATTTACGCAGGTAGTATATCCGGTGCATGCATCCGTATCCTGCACAGCATTCCGCTCTCTTTTCAGTTTATGCTTTACGTGTCGCTTGGGGGATTCACTGACTAGTAACCACGGTGCGGGCACATTAATTACGTACGTGCCTCGACATAGTAACCGTAGGCAGTTTCTAATACCCGAGCAGTCTGTTAGATCCTCGCATCTGACGATTTCACTCGTCGCGCACGGCAACAAAAGAAAGCACACACCTTTCTTTTTCGCACTGAAGTTTTGCTAATCGCATATATATAACTAACGCTTTCCCTCCTTTCTGCTACTCGTTTCGTGCTCCCATCACTGTCTCTCCCTGGGTCTGTTCATCCCTTCATTCATTTCACCACCTTTCGGTTCTTCTTTCGGTTCTTTCATTTCTCGGCATCAACTTTCATCGGCTCGCCCACCAACCCTGCCTTAGCATCTGTCATAACATCCAGCCATTAGCATCTGCCGCTCCATTTGACATCTTCATTCGATACCTGCCATATCACCTTCACATCTGTCGCTACGTTTTGAAAACCGACATTTCACCCCATTGTTGATCCCATTGACTTGCATTCCCACCCATTATGACCTCGCCAGACAGATACATCGGAACCAGAAACCGATGCGCGGCCGTGCACGCACGCGCGCCGCGCCTAGTTGCACGCGAGACCGCGACACACGCACAGACCGTGTGCGAGTACGACCAGCAGCTCTTGACGCACGCGCTACAGCAAGAGCAGCCAAGCGACACCGGGGCCCACCCCTACCTGATCCCCTCCCTCGATCTCTTCTCGCAGCAGCCGGAAATCAACCTCCGCATGCGCCCGTTGCTCCTCGACTACCTCATGGAAATCATCCACAAGTTGAAGCTCCACGCCGAGGTGTTCTACACCACTGTCAACTTGATTGACCGCTACTGCTCCATCCGCATCGTGCGCAAGCAGCACTTCCAGTTGTTGGGGCTCACGGCGCTCTGGTTGGCGTCCAAGCTCCAGGAGAACAAGCTCAAGATTGTATCGTTAAATGACCTCCTTGCCATCTGCTGCCACTGCTACGCCAAGACGTTGTTTGTGGAGATGGAGCAGCACATCTTGAAGTCGTTGGGCTGGATGATCAACGCCCCGACCGTCAACTTGTTCACCACGTTGCTCACCGACAACTCCGAGACTCTCCACGGGTGTAGTTACTTGGGCGAGTTGTCCCAGTTCTACCCGGCCGTCTACTACAAGCACAAGGCGTCGGCGATCGCGCAATGTGCCATTGACTTGGTCCACAGAGCCGCGGAGTTCGACGCAACCTTCTGCGCAAAGGGCAAGCCACACTCACTCACGTCCGCAATGGTGCAGACGTTCACGGCCATGGCGCGTGCACCGTATGCGCCGCTCACCGCGACCTTGGTTAAGTACATCAAGTGCCCACCCCCATCGCTCAAGGTGCGTTACTTTGATGCGCCGTCGCGCACCATGACCCAGTTATTACAGTTTGCCAACTTCCACAAGGCCTACGTCCAATTTTCTGAGCAGAAGCTCATGCCCTCCACCCCTCGCTCCGATGCTGGCATCGGGGCCTACGCCATCTCTACCCCGCCGTCTGCCTCTGACTACTTTGATGCGGCCGTCACCCCTGTCTATTATCAGAGTAGTAACGCGCTTCCGTCGCCTGAATGGTCCCCGGGAAACATTTCTCCTGACGACTGTGTTCTCTTGAGCGCCACACCCGTTTCCGGTTACACCACGCCGCCCATCACCCCGCACGAGGCTGGCGCCCGCAAACGCTCGCATCCGTTGCTGAGCTGTGTGTCGTCGACAGAGACGGGCTTGATGATGCCCGCAGTGGTAACCACCAAGCGCTCCAGATTTTAAGAAATAAAATGTGAATGATTGCAAGCAAGCTGTAGAGTTGAAATGATAGGACGAAAAGCTGTAGCTATTGAGTTAATAAAAGGGGGCGGGGTAATATGGTTTACAGAAATATCCATGAGTTTAGGTTTGTGGTATCAGTAAAAGTGGTATGGGAAACCCGTATGTTTTTTTTATATATATATTTTGAGTCATAAACTGGGGGGTTAAACTCTAGGCGGTTTGCGGTCGATGAAAAAAGGCGATGGTATCGATAGCCCGGTAGAGAATTCTGCCTTGACAATGAGATGGCGAAAGTGTGAGGTCGGTTTACGTGATGAAAAATAAAGGAGATAAGGAAAGGATAAATATGGCTGAATTTACGAGTCTCTAAAGTGACTAGAGGTACTTTGGCTGGCATTCCCGAATATGAACACTCAACGCGGCGTTTTCATACAATACAAAGTTCTACTGGATGGCTAGTATAAGTATCTCATCATGAGAATGCCTGTCCCGGTTAAATACAGACCACATAAGCGGTTGTTGACGACTCACTTCTAGCCACCAAGGGTAATACGGTTCGGATTTCTTTCGAGAATCCCTACACCGCTTGTATGCTTCCCCTGAGGCTCTTTCCCGACGTTAGGCACTGTCACGAGTATTCACAGCTAATTCCAGGTCCAGAATAGAGCCCCCTTCAACCGTATATCAAGGTTTTGAAACCACTATCTCTCGGCTACCACTCCAACCGTGTATGTAGCACCGTGCTATGCGGCAGGTTGTAAAGGTGGGTGAAGGGGGTTAAGAGGGCATAGCCCTGTTCTGGGCAAATCCGCAGTAACGAATTACTCGTACGAGGGGGCTGAGCACACATGAACCTACATAACAACCTTACACGGTTCCCTCGGGCCTGTGAATGATTGAGAAAGTACAGATAGGAGGTGGCCGGCCAGTTTGCTGGTTCCTATCCCTTAAAACGATACGTAAACCAATAGGGTTAGTGGACAGAGCAGCTCTAACGCTCTTATCGCGTGACGCGCCGCACGACGCGTGTAATTTTTCAACATTACATGCAGTCTCTGATCTTGAAATTCTCGGCATCTGGGGGGTAAAAGTGGGGAGAGCTAATTATGCGCAGGATATTATGCAGACTTAAACAAATCGAACGCTCATGGAATCTTGATTGAGCCGCATGCGCCGCATACATAAACCTTACCTCTAGCAGTATATCTGCTTCCGGGCAAGGGATGGTAACTTCCGGGTAACGGAAGCGTTTGATCCAGGGCCCCGGGGAGGGTGCCATGGGTTATTCACCCAAGGCGCCATTCGGAAACGTCTCCGTCTTCTCAGATGGTTAGTTTTATCGACAACGCGAGAACCTGGCACTAGAGTCTGCTAATTCATAGTGTGTTGTCACCCCTTCCGGTGGTTCTTCCTTCCTCTTTCGGGTCTGAAAAGTCCCTAGAGGTGATTCTACGAGGTTATTTTTAGTTGTGCGTCGATCTAGAAGCTGTAAAATGCGATATCCCAATTTCTTCTTGGCCTTTTTCCCAGGACACAGAAAAGCCCACACCCCCTTCGCTGTTTCGGGCACAAACTTTGGACATTCGTGCATGGTACGGCAAAATGGTTGAAGGTTGCTGCCAGCCTAAGGCAGCCTTATATGTACACCGACCCAACAGATTAACACTGTCTAGGCCATTCATCGCTGTGAAGACGGTTCTAGAGTTCATTATAGCCTTTGTGGAACGTGCTTACTGCTCATACCAACAGAATGTTGCGACTCAGATTTCTTGGTGGCTGCGCCGCACTAAGGATCAGCACCAAATTTTTCTAAGGAAGAAAATAATTTTCCACTTTGGGAAGGGCACGTAAGTCTGACATGGGTTTATGGTGGCCTTGCTACCCAGGAATGAGGAACCAAAGTCCCTGAATTCCCTAGTCTATAGTTCACAAGTATATTGCCTCGTATATTTTCATTCGAAAGGAGAAGCCAGTTGCGGTGAAATTAATGCCAGTTTAGTGTTACTAATGGTTGGAAATCGCTCGTGTAGGGACAATTATCATGGCAGAAAGAGATTCGGTGCTGCGGTAGAGAACGTCATCGTCTTGGCTGGACAAGGAGTTAACTAAAGCTGCACGCTAAGATACTAACAAGGGCAATCTTAGAGTGCATGGGTCTAAACAATATGTAAGTAACAGGGAAGAGAGACGTCCATGCTTGACCCCCCGTAGTATCTTCGATTCAGAAGTACGAACCACGGATGTATCGTTTCTCCTGGTCAGAACTATTGTCCATTTTCTTCTAAAGCAACCGACAGCCGCGGCTTCTCAAATTGATATGGCTGACCCCCAGGCCTAAAGATCTACGTGATACAGGACAATGCCGATTTTGCACAATACGATTTAAACCCAATGTGCTTTTATAGCCCTACCGAATTATTAACCGAAAGTGGATACCCAAGGACTCGACACTTTCTCAACTAGCTCTGGTTGTAAAAGCTCCGCGTTGCAACATCATTGCCCCTCATATCCGGGTTTTGCAGGTGCCATGTCTCAGTTTTTCACACTGCATAAACCTGTGCATCTGATGCAACTCTGTGCCAGGGTACCTGCTTGCTAGTAGCACACACGGAATGTAGATAGAAGTTGACCGTGGTTACTCGAAGTACGTTGTCCTTTTTGTTTTATAGCGCTTCGATTGAAGAAGAGAATTCGTACAGGGTCTAGGGTGGCTGGCTGCTCGATACACAACCAGTCTTTAGTGCCTTTTGTTTCTCCTCAGCTTTCTCGAATGACCAGGCATGGGCTCTCTTTAGCCTTAGTCAGCATGTACAAGGACACGATGTGTAAAATTAGTGCAAAAGACATGCGGGATAGGCGAGGACTATTGATAGCCACTTTGAATGGTTACGGCTATTCGCATGGAGTAGTACCATCCGAACAGCCCTCCGTGTCAAGGAATCAATAATATTACTAAAAAGAAAAAAAAAAGTGGTTACCTGCACATGTTGCCATGGACACCTCACACCAAGTCCACATATGGAGACTATGGTTGGTCTCGTTACATTGTTGCTTGCAGTTACCACTGGTTGGACTGAATAGGTGACAATACCCCTTACTATAACAAGCAATCGGAGAATTGTATGCCAAGCACTTATCGGGCCCTTTAGTGGTTAGCAGTAACCATAAGATCTACTCAGCGCTCATTTGCAACCTACTCATCAATGATTTAGTAAAAGTCCACCGGCGGTGAGGTATTCACCCCCAAAGGCTACGATCGGTACATTTTTCAGCACCCATCCCGGCCAGCTAGTGAAAAGAGACTGATAGGTTTTCAATGGCTGCGGTGACCTTGGTGATAAGGACAGTCCCGTGCACGTTTCTAAAGTTTGCACTATGTACAGGCCACACCTAGGCCAAGATACCACGGCAACGCACTCCAAGTATGGATATTTCCCCAGTATCCGGGATATCTCTAGCTACCACTGACATATCTAGTGCATCGCATAAGCACGTACTCACAATCACACGCGTGAATCAATGACAACCGTCGCGGTGCGTTCAGAGATCCGTAGGGAGTCTAGTCGAATCCACCAATAGGAAACTTCAAGCATCAATCATTATGTCCACGTGGGAGGTTGATAGCTGCAGAAACTAAATTTTAGTAAGCATAACTGTATACCCATGCCTGGGTTTAGTCAAAGTTAATTATGACTACACGACGGGTACCCTGTAAATAACAGCAATCGTGATTTGTCGGATGATCACCGCCGCAGGACTCCTGTTTTCAGCCCTATTCGATGCACGTGTGTATGCATGCTGGGATTCTCGGCCGTAGGGCTCATGTCCTGATCTTCACATTAATTACGTACGTAGCACACAAGCCTGGATGCACCTCAACCGTTGGTTTTCATAAAGCCACCATTATTAGCCGTATTATTCATTCTTCTTCCTTCGCCGCTCTGGTTCTCTGGAGTGCTCTCGTGGTGGCCTAGTTCTGGGCCAGCCTTCATTGAGGCTTCCCCTTCGTCTATACCTGTAAAGCATGACAGAGCAGCACCGATCCGCGTTGCGCACCGTCAATCCTCCATGTGCACGTTATCTCCAGCATTAGACGTTGCTGGCAACGCTAGGATAGACATTATAATCTCCAGCTACGATTTTGAAACCCCATCATAAAATCAGGATTCACTATCAATCGCCCGGAGGCCCTTGGTACCACGGCATATCAACAACGTTGTTCCCAGAGCCCAGTCTAGGAAGGTCCGGATTCCGTAAACGTAGCATACTCCCCGAACCAAACGTGGCTTGCAGAGTTGTGGGGAGATTGTGCCAGCCCGAAGATCTGATAGGGGTTAGCGGTTCTCTGAGGCACGTATTTCTCATCGGGGATTACCTTATTCTGCGTTTCAGCCCTTATCGTTGTTTCTAAATAGTACCTTAACGAATGAACAAATATGCTTTCACCAGTATTGTTCAAGGAGGGGTAAGCTGGAAAAAAAGGTTTGCACATGGTGTGGGAAGGCTATAAGGGAGTTATGCGTTTGAGGGTCAGATCTGTCCCTCCTACCCAGGAAATATACGGCTCGATCCCAAGATTTCACTCGCGTTATGATTAGTTGTCTAAATTCTATACACATACCCCAAATTACATTAACCTCATTGGCAGTACGTGTGGTGGAGTCGCGTTTCAGTCTCTCATATGCATCGTTCCCCGCTATGTCACGTAATCTCATCGCGTTAGCCTCGTGCCACGCTAGCCTAGCCGCGTTGTCCTACCTAGCCCATCTATTAGCACTATTCTTACTCTCTACAATGTATTCTATACAGTCTCGGTTGACCTTAGTAGCTCACGGTTGATAAAAACACAGTACAGCGTGGCAAAAATCGAGAAAGCGATTGATAGTAACGATTATCCTCTTGGGTCTAGGCAATGCTTTGATCTAAATCAATCACGATTTGAATAAGCTGCAAGAAAACAGCATGTTTAACGGATAGCGAAGCGATCTAAACCCTTGTAATGGTTTACTCCGAATCCTAATGCTGTTTCTTAGGATCGTTTTAGAGGCTACACCAGTATACTATCAACAACAGTTTCTGCGGTTGGTAAAGTGTCTGACATGACTATGAAGTATAATCCATGAGGCGTCATTTTGGTTAGTGAAAAGATACTGAGGCTCCCCCGGTCAACAGATATACGCTGGGTTTCGCCCAATCTCCTGAAATAAACCATTGAGTCGTCAATTAAATTCTATATTCGTCACCCCCCCCCCCCCCCCCCCCCCCCCCCCCGTAACCATTCTAAAGCTCCAGCCATACTGCTATACAAAGAATGGCTTTTTCTGTGAAAGCTCAGCGCTATATACAAAGGAACTATCACACGGAAATTCTTAGCGAGCTTTCCCCGACCCCGCCTTAACCAACATCACATCACCATCCTCCACAATATACCCCTTCCCGGCCTTGACAATCTTCCCCGCATTCTTCAACTTGGCCTCGTTCAACGGCGCGGTCTCCTTTACCAAATCCGCCCACTTCGTCACGGTCGCAGAAATAAACGTCTTCTCCAAGTCTGTGTGGATCACACCTGCGGCCTGTGGCGCGGTGGTGATGGCCTCCCTGATTGTCCACTGTCTGGCCTCCATCGGCCCGCAGGTGTAGAAACTGATCAAGTGCAAAACCTCGCGCATGCTGGCAACAATCGCCGGGAGAACGCTATCCACGCCGCTGTACATGTCTCTGTACTCCTGCTGAAGGGCTGGAGTCTCGGCCAATTCGTTGTACTGGGTTTCAAAGGCAGCAGAGAAAAGCATCAACCTGTCACCCGGGGAGTTTTCATCAATCCAGGTCTGGACCTCGCCAGAAAACTCGTTCGTTTGCGCGGCGTAGTCACCTTCGTTTACGTTTAACAAGTAAACCGTCGGCTTAGCGGTGAGAAACGTGTGGATATTCAAAATATCAATTTCCTCTGGCGTCCAGTCCTTCTTGGAAGCCACTCGCTTTCCCTCCGAAAGCCAGGTTTCGGTCTTTTCCAACGTGGCTAGCTCTTCCTCCGCCAGCTTGCGGTCAGGGCTATTCTTATTTCCACCCTTCACACGCTTCTTGCACCGTTCAATGGCACCTTCCACAAATTCCAAGTCCTTCAACAAGAGCTCATCGAGTACCACGGTCAAGTCACGGACGGGGTCCACCGACCCTTCAATGTGCGTGATTTCGTCATCGCGGAAACCACGACACACCTGGTAGATCCCATCCACCGCGCGGATATCGCTCAAAAACTTGTTCCCTAACCCTTCCCCGGACGAGGCACCACGCGTCAATCCGGCAATATCCCAGATCGTCAAACTGACCGGAACTTGCTTGGCGGAACCGTACAAGCTAGTCAAGTGGTCGAGCTTGGGCGACGGCACCACAATGCGTGCTTCCTCGGGGTCAATGGTTGCAAATGGGTAGTTGGCAGGGTTTCCAATCGTAGATTTGGTGATGGCCTGGAAAAAGGTAGACTTCCCCACGTTGGCGAGCCCAACGATCCCGCTCGACAAGTTGTTGCTGACACGGCCCAAGTACTTGGCAGGGGTCCCTATCTTGGCGGTCTTGGGTTTAGCGAGAGCCAAGGCCGTTGCGGTAAAGGTTCGTCTGAATGTCTTCATCGGTAGAGTGAGGAGATGAGATGGTGTAGGAAGTGGGATAAAGATGGTGAAAAAATCATGCACCCTGTACGAGATGAGGACGTCGGAGGATGCAGGAATACCTGGGAGGATAATTGCAAGATGAGTTTTTTTTAGCTATATATTTGTGAGTTGTGGAATAACGTTGCCGTTGGAGTCGTAGTTGACAGCTGGAAGCACCTTTGCGAAGCCAACAGTGACATTTTTCGTCGTCCAAGCAGCCACCACTACGGTGAATCCCATCGGAACTTTTAACGGTGGACAATTTAGAACAGTTTGAATCTTTTCAAAATTGATAGATATATATATATATAACTGTCTATCACTACAAAGGAGCAACTATATCTTAAGCCTAACATATCCGTCTATTTCTCTTGATCGTGTAATGAGTTGTAATGCTCTCCTAAGCCAAACGCATGCTTATAATACGCAAGCTTCAAACCCGGAGCCACACCCTCTTCGTTCATCCGAAGCGGGGCCCTGCCGCTCATCACAACGGTTATCGGGCAATTGTATTCCACCGCCAACGCCAAAATCTCCATATCGCCACCCCACATTGGCGTGTTTTCGATTTTCTCCGTGTACTCCGTGATATCGCGGATGGTCATGGTCTCCTCGTCAAACAAGAACGGCGCAAAGGTGTCGGGGTTAGCTCTCATGTAATTGGCTGCGCGGGTTCTCAACTCCTGGATGGTGGTGTCCACGTCATGACGCAGCTTCAACTGGTCCACAATCGACGCGAAAAGACAGTGCCCGTCGGCCTTGATCTCCTTCTGTGTGTAACCCCCCGCCTTGAAGAGCGCATCCATGTTTTCAAGCTCGAGCGCACGGAAGTCCGTCTGCAGTTCCGCCTCTTTCGACGCTTCGTCCTTCATCTGCTGGATACTTGCGTCTCTCTTGGCCAAGCGCTCCTTCTGTCTGTTGCGCTTCTTCTTTGGCTCGTTATGCAGAGTCACGGCCGGAATCTCGACCGGGGCCTGCGTTTTTTCCAACTCAAGCTGTGCGAGGAGCTTTTCTGGGGAGAATTCATCAGATTCAGATTCGTTTTCACCCTTGTTCGAACCTTCAATCGTGGCATCCTCCGAAAGCTCTTGCTTGTGTCTTGCCTTGAGCTCATCCTCTTTCTCTTGGCACTGCTTCATGATTTCCTTACGGTTCTTCTTCGTTGCCTGCTTCTTGAGCCCGGTCACCGTCGCAATGAGGTCACGTACCTCCTTCTTGTGTCTGGCGATGATTTCGTCGGACATTGGTATGAACTAGATGGAACTGAGGGATGTAAGTGGAGCGTGTGAATAACTGGGAGTTTTGGTGTATAAAACTTGATCTTAGCCCAAAACTATTGACCGTTACCAAAGACTTTTAGAGTATAGTCAATCGCTGTTCGTGACAAAACGTCTTGGTATTAGTAACGGCCCTACATACGTTCTGCACGTGCAAATTTGTCATTGGCCTGCATATGCGGTCTTTTACTCGGCCACCATACACTGGGCCCTTTATCGGGGCCCCCAAATTTGAAATTGTTCTACAAAATTCCTATTGCTATCATCCAGAGATATAAGCTCATATGATGTGTAACCTCGTGCCCTTCTTACTCTATCTCCTTGTATAGGCCTCCGTGTCATCACGTGTGGTGAAAAAAAAATATTATGCAGGACGCTCTTCGTGACTCAGGTCAGTTATCTAATTGCCAATTTATCCAGCCCCACTGCGCGTCCAGTGTTGTCTCCCAGACTTTTCCTCGGATCTTATTCTCTCAGAACTGTCTGATTTCGCTTTTAATCTCCCCGCATTGATTTCCTTGTCTCGCCGGTCGACCTTCTCGACCAAACTTCTCCACTTGAGAGCCTTCAGCACCCCCAGTTTTCCCGATAAACCCCCTACTGATTCCATGGACGATCTCGTACACATCCGGAACCTCCACGTGAATGCCATCACCGGGAACGATGCTTGGAAACGGCCATTGCCGCAGCCGCTCCGCCTCTCGGTGGAACTCCGCACGTCCTTCGAACAGGCGGCGCTCACCGACGACTTGAAATACTCGCTCAACTACGCGGTTATCTCGCGCAATATGCTGGAGCTCATGAAAAAGAACGAGGCACGCAATTTTCATCTGTTGGAAAACATCGGCCGCTGCATCGGTGAGGTCGTGCTCGACCGCGCGCGCGGTGGCGGGGCGGACGCACGCATTGAGGTCTCGAGCACCAAAACGGAGATCCGTGCGGAAGAGGTCAAAGTCGTCATGAACCGCCGCAAGACCGCGGGATCCATCGAAGCCTACGGCCAGGACAAGTTTGTGGTCAGTGGCTTGCGCTTGCTCGCGGTCATCGGGGTGTTCACGTTTGAACGTCTCCAGCGCCAGGTTGTGTCCTTGGATATTGAAATGATGACGGACTTTACGAGTGGGAAGCTTGACTTCCAGCTGATTGTGCACGAAGTGGTGGAATATGTGGAAAGCTCAAACTTCAAGACGGTCGAGGCGTTGGTGTTGGGGGTCAACCAGTTGGTCACCGCACGTGGCGTCGCGCGCGCACGCGTGCGTGTTGAAAAGCCAAATGCGATCACGTTCGCGGACGGCGTCGGCGTAACGGTTGAGAAGAGTGCGGGGTATTTTGTGGGCAAGGAGTTTTTGGAGGTGGATAATCCAACACCGAGTGGGTCTTCTGCCTCGTCCGAGTCGTTTAACTTTCCGACATACGGCGAAAACCACGCCGGCAGCCTCGGTGCCGGCGAGCACACCGCCTACATTGCCTTTGGTACCAACGAGGGCAACCAGGTGTCCAACATCACCCGTGCCATCGCCGAGCTCAATGCGCGCGGCCTTACCGTCCTCGCAACCTCTTCTCTCTATGAATCCCTGCCAATGTACCATCTCGCGCAGCCTAACTTCATCAACGGGGTGCTCAAGCTCCGCACCCATTTGTCTCCATTCGACCTTCTTAAGGAGTTGCAAGACATTGAAAGTAATACGCTTAACCGCGTAAAGTTGTTTGTGAATGGCCCACGGACCATTGACCTTGACATTTTGCTCTATGATAACATCATTTTGAACACCCCCAAGTTGATCATCCCGCACATTAGTATGATTGAGCGCACGTTTGTACTCCAGCCGTTGTGCGAGTTGCTTCCGCCGGATGAAATTCACCCGGTGACCGCCGAGCCGTTCCACGATCATCTCCAGCAATTGTTTGCGAGTGGAACGGACCGGTCGAAGCAGGTTTCGCAGGACCTTAAAACCGTCTTGCCAATGAGCCGTGACGTTTCTGACTCCGTCCCTGCCTCTACTCTCCTGTTCAACCTCATCGACAATACCCACGCCACAAAACTCATGGGCATTCTCAACACCACCCCCGACTCCTTCTCAGACGGCGGCACCAACACAAACGTCGCTGCCGCCTTGGATAATGTTACCCGCATGGTCAACGAGGGTGCGGACATCATCGACATCGGCGGTGTCTCGACCCAACCCGGTTCTGGTGCCCCGGACGTGCAGGAGGAGTTGCGGCGAGTTGTCCCAATCATCCAGGCAATCAGAAGCGCGTCCGACGCTCGCGTCCGCGCGGTCACCCTCAGTGTCGACACCTACAGAGCCGCCGTTGCGGAAGCTGCGCTTGCCGCTGGCGCTGATATCATCAACGATATTAGTGGTGGCTTGTACGACGACGAAATTTTCCGCGTGGTCGCGCAGAGCGGCGCGCCGTATGTCTTATGCCATACCAGAGGAACTCCCGAGACGATGAGCCAGATGACAGTCTACGAGGCTAATTCGGACGAGAACTTGGTGGAATACATGGATGCAGACGTGGCGGCCGCACTCAGAATGTCGGAGGCGGACGAGGTGTTTGTGCGTGCAGTGGCGCGCGAGTTGGCGCTCCGCGCGATGGCCGCGCTTCGCGCAGGCGTGAAGAAGTGGCAGTTGATTCTCGACCCGAACTTGGGTTTTGCAAAGGGTGTCACGCAGAACTTGCAGTTGATCCGGTTTCTTCCGGCGATGAAGACGTACTCACTTACCAACACTTCCAGTGGCGAATATGTGAGCTTCAACGCGAGCCCCATGTTATTGGGGCCCAGCCGTAAGCGCTTTATCGGCGAGATTACCGGTGAGCCTGTCGCCCAGGCGAGGGTTATCGGGACCGCCGCAAGCGTGATGGCGTGTGTCGCGGGGAAGACGGATATTGTACGTGTTCATGATGTGAAGGAGATGAAGCAGGTGTGTTTGATGGGAGATGCGTTGTATAGGATGCAAGGCACGAGCTAAGGTATATGCGTCATCTACCTGTCGAGGTTAGTATATAGCTCAGTATACGTAATTTATAAAGACTTTAATGAAATTCCCTAGATATGGCTGAGACCGATACACCAGCAAAGCCGATGGGCTTTTAGCATGAAATAGCTATGGCGCTATAACCAGTGAGCGTGGAATGGACAAAAGCTGTGGAAATAGTGTGAAACGGTGAACTAGTCATGTATCAGAGAAGCAAGCAACGTAATGGTAAATATCACAACAACAAAAAAAGCGATGGCCTTTATCGTAGCCAGAGTTTATCCTTAAAATCTATTTTTTTTATTCCCGTCTAGGTCTATTTTGTTGTGCATGGCACTAATGACTATCGACTAAACACTTTCGTCAGAGGAAACTTGCTTAATCTCGGTGTGATCAAGGTTAGAGTCGTCGATCCGCTTGGAATTGATGGCGGCGGGGAAGATGTCGCACATCCAAATTAACAACAACACCCCGTACCAGAAACAGATGGACCACTCAAACCGGGCGCTCAAGGAGTTTTCGTTCTTGACCATGGCAATGAGAAAGCCCAACACGCACACCGCAGCGGCCACGAGCCACACGAACTTGACGATGAAGCTCCACTTGAAGTAGAGATACGTGTTGTCGTCAGGGATATACTCGGTTGCATCGGGGTCCAGCGCGGACTTGTGAATCTTGTAAAAGTGGATCCAGAATATCAAGTACGTCATCAAGTCCATGAGAATCGTGAAGAGCATGAAGATGATGAATACGGCCACCATAGTGAAATGCACATCGTTGTAGTGGTCTATGTCAAAACATGCGGTAAAGAGAATCCCCAACTCACTGATGGTGATGGTGAAAATGCTGGCAATCTTCATCCGCTCCTGATGCTTGCTGGTGTAGGTAATTAACAACCTCTTGGACTCTCCTGCCTTCCGTCTTCTCATGAACAACTCCGCCACCACCGCAGAAATAGCCAAGGCTCCATGGACAGCAGCACCCACGGCAAACAACGGCTTTAACGATGTGGCGCCGATATCGGAGAGGAAGACGGGGTCCATGGTTTCACTGAAGCTCATGAACCAGTAACGATCTGGGCGGCCCTGGATACTCCATGCGACAAGCATCGCTATAAGCATACCCTGCCAGATGACACACGATACAAGGTATAGTAAGTAGTAGTGAAACGGCTTGAATATCATTTGGAGCGTGTTTTCGGGGAATTGTTGGGCGGAAGCTGGTCTTGTGAGCCTTAGCCGTTTTAGGTATGAATTTTTCACCGGGGGGGCTGAAGGGTCGCTCAAAATTGGAAGAGCTCAAAGACGTTTAAAAAGCTGGTATCTATTCTGGAATACAATCAGATCTTTAATCGCCCCCTGAATTATTACAATTTTTTTGCCATTGGTAAAAATGGCAAAAGGGGACAAGCGCCAACCGAGATATTACTGCGGTATAAAAGCTTCGCCCTGTCCTGCGTCTATGTCCTGCGTTCACGGTGTTTATGTTTGCGGCGCCAATTCGTTTCTTTTTCAGGCACATTCACAGCCTTGTTTCAGAATTGTGAGGAGCAAAACAAGAGAAGGCATCGCTAAAGTTGCTCATAACTGTTGTAGCTGTATCACAGGTATAGCTAACCTGGCTTCTGCAAATAAATTTGGGGAAAAAACGCGTACTATGTGTCTCTGTCAAGCTTTTGAGTATATGCATCTAGTACCAATCTTTGGCTTGTTCGGCATGACTTGCTGCCGGCTTGTTCGGCATGGCTTGCAGCCGGCTTCCGGTTCGCCTACATGAAGAGCTACTCCCGGGGAGGCGGAAATTCGTAGACTGAAAAGACAGGGTTTGAGGGGCAAGATGCCCATATAGCTGGTTCACGTGCTGGTATGAACCTGGCTCTTTGTGTTGTTTAAAGAAACCCAGAGCTATCAACGCCATCGTGGCTTGGACTACGTTTGTAGTCTGAGCAATCATAAATTGTCTGGTATATTATCGGTCGGTCTGGACCGTGAAAGCTAATTGTAAACGCATTTGTAGCGGCAATGTATTAAGTAAATCGAGAAAATAAATGTCTTAGCTGTGTTCCGGGTCGGAAAAAAAAGATAATCGGACCGAGCAGGGAATTGAGCCCTGAATGGCGGATTACCAATCCTACAGCTTGTCACACTAATTGTAGCCCGCTGTGACTTAAGTCTTCCGAGAAGACCCGATAGTGGTGGTGCAGCGCTCCATGTGCTTGAGGGCTGGCTTTTTCCAAGTGGAATTGCCACGTTCTGTGGGATCCTATATAAGGGTCCCACCCCCGAGCCCAGTAATTGAAGTATCTCGGATTCTAGTATACCGATTGTACCCCAATTTCCTGAAATTACAATATTACACCTTCTACGACCATGACCTCAAAATTGACCGCTCAATCCCTCCGTAAGCTATCCAACGGTGTCTCCATCCCAGCCATTGGCTTTGGTGTGTACCAGACTCCTGCCGGAGAAGCGTTGTCTATCGTCAGCGAAGCCCTTAAGGCTGGGTACCGTTTAATTGACTCGGCTGCTATCTATGGAAACGAAGAAGAAGCCGGTGAGGGTATTGCTAAGTTTTTGAAGGCCAATCCCTCCGTCCATAGATCGGAGGTGTACTACACCACCAAGATCTGGAATGACGACCACGGCTACGAAGCCACCAAGGCAGCGATCCAGAAGTCGTTGCAGAAGGTTGAAAAATCGATTGGATATATCGACTTGATTTTGGTCCACAGTCCAATTTCTGATAAAGAGAAAAGATTAGGAACCTGGAAGGCCTTGCAGGAAGCTGTCGCCCTGGGCTCTGTCAAGTCTATTGGTGTGTCCAACTATGGAGTCAAGCACTTGGAGGAGTTGCTCGCGTGGGACGGTTTGGTTAACAAACCAGTTATCAATCAAATTGAGCTGCACCCTTGGTTACCAAGAAAGGACATCACCTCGTTTGCGGCCAAGCATGACATCTTGATCGAGGCTTATTCTCCTCTCACCCAAGGTAAGAAGATTAATGACCCAGAGTTGGTTCAGGTTTCCGCCGAGTTGTCTAAGAACGCCGGTAAGACCATCAGCCCGGCACAAACTTTAATCAGATGGTCATTGGAACAAGGATTCATTCCGTTGCCAAAGACCGCAACTGTGAGCAGAATTCCGGAAAACTTGGATGTTTTCGGTTGGGAGTTTACCGATGAGGCCCGCAAGACCTTGGACAAGGATTCCTACGAGGTTTTGACCTGGGACCCAACCGTTTACGAAGACCCAAAATAGGCAAACTCGTGCATTGTATGGACTATACCCGTCTGAAGCATCCAATATTTCCTGTACAGGCTCTGAACTGGGACTTAGTTTTACATTCCTTCTTGTTTTCTCCGTACTTATCCAATTTTTTTTATTGCTACTTATCGAATTCTAGGCCCATTAATCGATCTTAAATCGCACGAGAGCTAATATTCGGATTCTTGCTGATACGCTCGATCTTGATCCTCAAGGATATTTAAAATGTCAGATCATTGTCTTGTATGATAGCTCAAGATTTGACTTCACCAAATGCCATCGTAGCTTGGACTACGTTCGTAGTCTGAGCAATCATAAATTGTCTGGTATATTATCGGTCGGTCTGGACCGTGAAAGCTAATTGTAAACGCATTTGTAGCGGCAATGTATTAAGTAAATCGAGAAAATAAATGTCTTAGCTGTATGCCGGGCCGGAAAGAAAAAAGATAATCGGGCCGAGCAGGGAATTGAACCCTGGGCCACTCACACCCAAAGCGAGTATCATACCACTAGACCACACGGCCGATCTTTTATAAAATAGGGTTTATTGTCCACCAAACGGTAAAACTGTGAGAATTATCTTGAAGCCATTCAACCCCCACTAAAAAGATCATTATGTACTGTGCCAGTGTATATCCCCAAATAATCAACTCCTTAGTCTACATCCTAATTGTTTCATAAAGCACGTAAATTGCCAACGATAACCCTTATAACAGCTATCTACGCTACCAACTCTTGTCTTATCAGGATCAAAGATAAGACGACCCCTTAGGCGATGGTCTTGCCGCCAAGAACCTTTTTGCCAGTCTTGGCAATCTTTTCCAAGACAGCATCATAAGTCAAGGATTCATCGGTGGTGACGTTTACCAACTGGGTTTCCAAAGAAATATCGATCTTCTTGACTCCCTCCGTCTTGGTCAAGACTCTGTTGACGGCACCGGAGCAGCCTGAGGGGTCAGTGTTCTGCCGCGAAGAAATTGTTTGGGTACTTACCAGAGCAGGTCATCTTGACGTTATATTCGTACTGGTGTTCAGACATTGTAGAATTTGGATAAACAAGGCGGGTGGGAATATTCAGAGACGAGATGGCAATAGATATGTCCGATACAATCCCACAGCTTAGTCAGCCTGTTTAGACATTATGCACGCACCTTTTTTTTTTTGTATGCAACATGCAGCTACAATTTTTCATACAACCCAATCATAACTCCCTACAACATATTCATTGTTGCAATGAGCTACAAGCGTACCAAAGCACGAGTGGTGCTATATGCTACAAAGTCCGAAAATGAAGCCACGCTCATTCTCGAAGTTGAGCCCACAGCCATTGGTGACGCGTTCCTCGGGTATTGTACGGACACGGAAAACAGACCAAGCTTCCTAAACTCCCAGGTGTCCAGATTGGTGGCTCCGGAATTTATCATTCAATTGGGAGAGATTCCAGGGCTGACCCTTAGCTTTGATAGGGAAGGGCTCTCCAAAACAGAGACTGGAATTGTGTTCCATACTGCCCCCAGGCTGGGCTATGTCTATGCGGCCCAGAGTGCCTCCTCCACTCAGTTCTTTGTGACCTTGAAAAATATTGAAAAGTACGCCAAGGAACTTTCGTTTAGCGAAAACTACGCGTATATAGGCAAAGTTATCAAGGGGTTTACGAAACTCGTCGAATGGCTACCCCAGATTCCCGTGGACGATGAGCATAAGCCGTTGGAGGATATCCACATTGTTGACTGTTGTGTGGTGCCTGAGATAAGTAGCAGTACACGAGGTGTGAGAAGTGCAAGAGATGTGAGAGACTCCAGACACCAGGATTCACGCTCCAACAAGTCTCATCGCTCGAGGTCTAAATCCCCCGGGCATGGAAACTAGTACCTTGACTCGACATATCTTGATAGGCTGCTTATGGTCGTTACAACCTACGGTGAAATTTTATGGTGAATGTTATTATGGGGTATGCATGTTTTGGACCGGCCGTGACGAATCCTGGGAGAATATTCTTGGAACCCTACTACGTAAACTCCATAACGGATTGAACGTGCACAAAAGGGGACTCTTCCTGAATGTTCCTCACTTCCACGCCGTTGTCAAAGTACGTCTGCTTCCAGTAGTTCATTTCATAGTTGGAATACGGGCCATGGATCTCGGAGTCGCCAACCCACCTGAACACCCACTTTTTGTTTGCCTCGACCGTTCCACTGTCCACTGCCTCGCTCTGAACGTCCAAGCCAGCGTCATCGGCCGTTCGCTTGTTGGCCTGCTGACCCCTGGCGACAGAAAAGTCCTTCCCGCTGTGTTTCTTGTATAACCGCATAAGCTCCTCTCTCTCCTGCTCGTAGATATCGTTGATGCCCTTCTCCGCTATAACATCACACAAACTCGTAATCGACTCGATGTGCTCGCGGGTTGACTTTAGCTCAGGGTACGTCTCCTCCATCTGCTGTATCCTAGCGCCCTTGCGCCGCTTAAACTGCTTTTTGATCTGCATCAGCTTGGCGTTTAACCGTTGGAGTGCTTCCATGGAGGTTTCGGCTGGCTGTAGCACCTCTATCAACGGGAAAAGCGAGCTTTCAATCGGTGTTTCCTGTTGTAGCGCAGCCTTTTCCCGCCGCCTTGCCTTCTCTTGTTCCTCTCTCAACTCGTGAGCCTCGCGGGCTCGCTTGATCTCGCTTGCGCCGACATCGTTAAGCCAAGCGTCCTGGTGCTCCTTGTCCTCCTCAAGCTCCTCCTTTGTCTTTTTGATGTAGTTTCCGTCGATATCAAAGGTACCAGACTCCTGCTCCTCGCGGAGGTTAAAGGCATCCATTTTAGGCTCCATTCTAGGTTTCTGGTGTCCGTGGAACTCTTCCGGGTTGTTGTAATACTCCATATCCACATCTGCCTTGTTTTCTTCAGTATCTGATGCAGCTCCAGCCTCGACCTCATCCAAGCCCTCGAACTCTCCCATGTCCATAAGTTTCGGAATCTCATTGCTGGCGGCATCGTCGCCGTTTTCAGCCTCGTTCTCCTCGTCCGAGGAATCCATCTCATAGTTGTGTTTCACCTGGTGTTTCGCGTTTGTCTGTAGCCGGTGTGACCTCACACTGTCTGGAATGTCCTCTTCGAGGAGCTCTGTCTCCTCCTGGGTTTTGGATGCCTGTCTGCCATATAGGGGATCCATTGGAATAGGTAATGTGTTTAGAGCTGGGGAATGAACGATTTGATGGGCTGAACAATTTGATGGTGTTGATATATGCGGTCATGCGACCTATATGCCGGAACCGAAAAAAAAGCGAAAAAGAATGGTGAGAGTATGAAGAAGACTCCTCATCAGGGGCTCGAACCCTGGACGTTTCGGTTAAAAGCCGAACGCTCTACCAACTGAGCTAATAAGGACAGTCTGGTAGAGTTTTTGTTTTTGTTACACTGTCCCTGCTAACATTGTATGCTGAAGAACCAGACATGGTATCAAAAAGCTGTTGTGTACATGAGTTGCACTTTGGGAGATTATAAATATTGTATGTAGCAAATAGGTAACACCTATTGATAGCTATCCTTGTCCACAACATTCATTGGTATATGTTTCCACAGGTGTTATTACAATATGTATATTTATAGTTTTTATAAAAAAAATATTTATATATACGTATATAATTTATACATTAATATATTTGGCTACCCAATGAAGTATACATAATTCCAATATGTAATTGGGGAATATATTCACAATTATTCTCAAAAAGACTCAATATATGTTGCCAGTCACATACTAAATATTCAAAAACTCTACTACCCCTAGTTTTCCAAGGAATCTATGATCGTAAACAGGTGCTAAAAACACCAATAAACTAAGCAAAAATGAGAAACCCGACGCGGGGGTCGAACCCGCAACCTTGTGATCGCGTACTGCTAAGAGTCACACGCTCTACCGATTGAGCTAGCCAGGCAATTTCTCGGGTTGCACTGCACATGGAACATCTTGGTTCTATTTTTCTCAAGTACGGCATGGCCTAAGGGATTGCTGAACAAAGGGTTTTGCACCAATGTTGGGTGCGCGGGCCACTTGCTCGGGCAGTATGATACACCAGGATTCCAGATTTTATTTAGTCAAATATACATTATTTAATTCTCCCACAAATCATTCCAAGTGATGTTCTTGCGTACGGCGTTGGAAAAGCCCTCGTGGTACTTGACCCAGATGCGGTGCTGGGCGCTCGCGCGCTTGCGATCTTCGGACATGTCCCTGTTCAAGGTGTTGTTAAGCTCGTCATACCGGTTTTTAAAAAAGTCCATGGAGTTGGTATGCTTCGGGCGCTTGGTCTCCCCTTTGGTCGTGGCATCGGTTTCTACGGCTCCGGCCGGCGAGCGCCTTTTCTTGGTAAACTTCAGTAGCTCCTCGGCAAGAACTGGCAACACGACGGTCTTTTTCTGCGCCAACTGCTTCTCCAGAATATCGGTGAACGCCACCACCGAATCGTAGCAGGGCTCAAACTCCAAGGCAAAAGTGGAGGTTTCGATGTTCCGTTTGTTGTGGATCTCGATGTTCAACTCGTGCAAAATCTCCGCCGCGCGCTCGACCTTCGCCTTGTTCCCCTTGTTCGCCATCAAGATGGAGCGGTTGGCAGACGACGCCTGTTTCTGGAACTCCGGCAAGATAATCTTGTTCACCAATGGAAGCACCTCCAGGGACATGCTCTGGCGCTGGAGTAAGACGCGCAAGCTGACAGGGAAGGCCAACGCGTGGTGTAAGGACGAATTCAAGCAGTCACCGATGAGGGTGTAGTTGTGCTGGAACGCTTGGAAGTGCTCATAGTCCAAGTTAGGGATCCGGAAGTTGCTGTTGTAGTTATTCAAGTCAGAAAAGAGGTCCCAGAACTTCAAGACCACCACGGTGGAGTATGATAACGAGTCAAAGCCGTCAGATACCACCGCATTGCTGCCAAGGAGATCGTTGAAGTAGAGCCAGTCACTGATTTCCGCCGGCTTTCTGAGCCCTTCATCGTGGTAATACACCAGTTGGTACAACGAGAAACACCCATTGATGATCTTGTCGTAGTTGTTTCCGCTGTAGTTCTCAATGAGCCGCGTGAGCTCCCCGAATTGCTCGACCGCGGGCCTGTTGTTTCGTGAGAAGAGCCGGTTCACAATGGCGTACCAGTTCACCTGGGTGTCCTTTGTGCTTGTCTGAGAGACGCTAGGTCCTTTGTCTCCGCTATTAAACTGCAAGTAGTTGAGACACGATCTGATATCCCCGCCGTTCACATTCACCACGTCTGCAACCTCCTTCTTTGTAAACAGTCCCAACTTCCGCTCGAGCCGCAACACCTCCGTGAGGCGCTCGCGGATGAGTCGTTCACCGGGCTTTTTGAAGCTGAGGATCTCGCAGTGGGGCTTCAACTTTTCCAACGCGGGGGCATAGAGGTCGTTACAGATGGTGATGATGGGCCTCATCAAGAACGGCTGCTTCTTGCGATCACCTCTGCTCTTTTCGCGCTGGTAGTTCGCCACGGCGCGCGAATCGTGGTAGATCAAGTCGGTCAAGACCCGGATGAACCCATTTTCTGCCGCCCCGTCCACCTCGTCTGCCACCAACACGTTGGGTTTCCCACTGAACGTCATGGAGGTCAACGAGTTGTGCACCTTGTCTTTGATTCTAACCCCAGACCGTTCGTCACTCGCGTTGATCTCCATAATGTCGTAGCCCATCTGCTTGCTGAGCACGTGGGCAACCGTCGTCTTACCGATTCCGGGTGGCCCGTGGATCAACAAGATCTTCTTCCGCGGCCGCTGGAACGGATCGGGGTTGACCTCATTATCCGCAAGTTTCCCTGACCGCTCTAGAGGTTGGCCAAACACCGCCCGCGACCATTGTTTGAGCCACTGGAGGATGTATCTATTCGTCTTTTCGTTTCCCACCAAGTCGAAAAACGTGTTGGGGCGCCACTTCTCCGCCCACAACACGGACCCAGTGGGTTTCTTGGCGCGCACTGGCCGGTCTTCGTTAACGAGGTTCATGAGCTCCAAACGGCTGTACAACTCGTTGATGTTGACCCCGTAGTGCCGCTCGTCGACCATACCTGTTATTCCTTCGTCGATCTGCTTACGGCAGCGTCTTTTGAACGAGACTTCCCGTCCGTTCAGTAACTTTGCATCCACCTTGGGTCTTGAGCTGGTGGCAGAGTAGGCAGGGGGAATGTTCGAGAGAGACGGTCTGGACGAGGAAGAGGGCTCTGGCTTTCCCAATAAAGAGGATTCAGAGACTTTGAAGGTGAAGGGAGGGGCCGTCGTATCCGTAGGCTCAGACACTGGTTTGCTCAATAAGAACGAATCACTAGCTTTGAATGAAAATGCCGGGGCGTCAGACGACAGAACAGCGTCCCTGGCTGGACTACCCAAAAGCAAAGAATCGGCCGCTTTCAACGTGAAAAGCGGAGGTGCAACCGCTGAGTCATAAGCAGCATCCCCTTCCAAGCTAAGTAGCGTGCTGACACCTCCATTCGCCCTGAACAAAAAGTCTGGCAGAGAGTTGGTATTGACTTCAGCCGGAGACATCTCTGGGACAAGCTCGAGCAGTATATCCTTTCCTCCCGAGATTTCTGGAGTTTTGCCTTCCTCGATAGACATAAAAAGGTGGATATTCTGGAAAAAGGTTTGAAGGACTATCGTATTTGAGGTTTTGATATCAACAGCATACTTTTCTATCCTGCGTGGAAAATTACGCGTCGTGCTTAAGGTTGAGACGCGTCCACAACCATGTCAGATGCGCGAGTAGTGCGTGGAACACAAATATAGGAATTACACGACTAAAGACCACTAAGGTAACTAGATGTACCATACATTATTTCACTCAATAATCTGGTTTATAATCACAAGGGCAAAGATTTCTGGCGCTACAACAGATGGAAGGATAAATATCCGTGTTTATAAGGACATATCACCATTACCATTATTTTTACATCTGCTGTCTTGTCTTTAACGACCCTCGGTGTATCCTAAATAAACCCAACGTGTAAATACTCATTAACTCAATGCTATAGCTCCCTTCCAAAAAAAACAACCTCCCAAACGGTTTGTCATCCAATCTAGCTCCACCATCAATATAGCATGTATTTATTCTATGTTCTCACCTCACAGGGCGGTTCCTTTAAATAATTTTAACCTTACAACGTAATGTACTTCTTTTCGACCAAGTAGGCAATGATCTGCTGGGCAGATTCCTCCACGGTGGACTCGTAGTTCTTCAAGTGGATTTCTGGTTTCTTTGGGGCTTCGTACGGCGCAGAAATACCGGTGAACTCCTTGATAATACCCTCTCTGGCCTTCTTGTACAAGCCCTTTGGATCTCTCTGCTCAGCAACCTCGATTGGGACGTCGACGTAGACTTCCACGAACGGTAAACCAGCCTTTTCGTGCAAAACTCTAGCCTTTTCACGGTCAGCAATGTATGGGGAGATGAAGGAGGTGATGGCAATGGTGGTGGAGTCGGCAAACAATTTGGACACCTCCGCGATTCTTCTGATGTTCTCGTTACGGTCTGCCTCGGAAAAGCCCAAGTCGTTGTTCAAGCCGAATCTGACGTTATCACCGTCCAACCTGTAGGCATTGATGCCGTGCTGCAACAAAAATTGCTCCAATGCACAGGCTACGGTAGACTTGCCGGAGGCAGAAAGACCGGTCAACCAGATGGTCAAACCGCTCTGCTTGGTCAAACCCTTTCTCTCGGCGTGGGTCAAGTTTTCGTGCCAAGTGATGTTAGTAGCCATTGTGTGAGGTGGTGTACGTTTTGTATCTGTAAAGAGAGGTTTTCGTGGGAGGCCATTTATATTCCGAAAACATTTTCCAGTTGGAAGTTGGTGAACCATTTGTCATGGCCATGCCGGGGTCAAGGTGCGTCATGTGGGATGCAGCCGATGGTGAATATTCACGTGATCACGCATAAGAAGGCTGCTGTTTCACGTGGCGATAAGGGAGAAAAAAAAAGAGGTGCCCTGTTTTTACAAGCCGATGCGAAAAACTATTGAATTTATTAGATTGCTATTAGCCTAAATTGGCCCGCATTTACCAATCTGGCGGCTGAATTATGAGCGGTAGCTGCCTACGCATGTGATATACAGAAGAGTGTGTGGTTCTGGTGCCTAAACTTGCATATGCGTACCCTTGGGCTGGAGGCAAAGCCAGCTTGGGGTTATTAACCAAACCCTGTATAATGCCGGTAAAGGGCCGGTATTTAGAGGTTGAACTGCAACAGTTTGTGCTATGAGTCTGCGAGGGTTTGCACACATGCTAATTAACAATGTAAATGGGTAATGGAGTTAAATTATGTGGGTAATAAAGGACTTACAAAAGGGATAGACTGATGTCATTTATACCACCCCTGGTGGCTCTGCAAAACATAATTTACTTTATAGGGATAAATAGACGGATGTTTCTTGTAGGTGCTATAAGAAACATCCATAATCTATCAAAGCCTCCTTCATCAAACATAAAATAGGTTTACCCTTTGAACGTAGAGAGCCGCCAGAAAGCTCTACCACACAGCAATTCATCCTCCCCAGGGATTGCTTTTTCAAATCCGCCTTATTGGACGTTAACTCTAACTACGCAGTGATACAACATAACCTGTATTAAGTACAATATAACAGGCTTGCCAGCCAACCGAAGGAGCAGAGCCTTTCAGCTTGCGGCTGCTTAAGCAGTGTTAGGCCTTCTCCCAAACAACCGTTTAAACCGCCCCACTCTTTCCTTCGACTTTGGTGAAAGCGGCGTGGAGTCGCCGCTGGGCGTGACCAAGCCCCGGGTGCTAACCTGGGTGTAGCTCATACTAGGGTACTTCAACTTCAAGCCCAGTAAGCCTGACACTGCGAGCTTCTTAAGCCGACTGCTCGCCTCCAAACGATCTCCATACACCACGTTTCGGGTCACAACATCAATAAACGCCGTCTGTGCGATATACTCCACAAATGGAAACCACGACTCGTCGTCAATACAGGTAATGATCGACGAATGACGCTTGCTCTTATAGTAGAACTCCTCTGCCAGCAGCGGTTTGAAGTGCAACTTCTCGTGGTCCTCCAACAAGCGGTTAAGAATCGTGGTTTTGCGACGGATAATCTTGCCCTGGTTGCACAAGTCGCCGATATTGATAAGGTTCTCACCCACGTGCAAGAATTGCAACAAGTCCTCGTTGGAGTGTAGTAAGGACTTGAGAAACGTCTCGTTCTCATCCTCGTACGGCACCAAGTCCACATCCTGGGCATCAAACTCAGTGGTTTCGTTCTTCTTTTCAAAGGCGAGAGTGCCAATGTGGCCACCCGTGGGCGTGGCAGCGCCCGAGGGAGCGTCGAGATCGTCCTGGAATGTGAGCATGTTGATTAATTCGGAAAAGCGCAAGTACTTGTCGATCAAGTACGGCGTGCTGGGGAGGAGGTCATGGGACAAGTAGTCCGCATTGTTTTCGGAATCGCCTACGATGTTGAGATCGAACCGTGCAATCTCGTCGCTCAACTCCAACACCTTTTCACTGAAGTCGTTCTTCTTGCCGGTGAGCTTGTCGAAGTAGTCAACTACCTCCGTCTCGTGGTCCTCCACGTACTTGTTAAACGGGATGAGGTACGGTTCCTTGTGCGCGGGGAAGCGCGAGCAGTTGGAGAGCGTCAAGAGGATTTTGGCGATAAGCGTAAGCGTGCGCTGGACCTGGCCTGTCTGGTGGTCTTTGATCAAGTGGAAGAGCTTGGGGTTGAGGATGGCGGGACAGAAGAAGCGCAAGAAGATGAACGACGTCAAGCAATTGAGCGAGATGTTGGTTTTCTGAGTGGGGGAGTCGCCCGGAGCCCCCTGGAGCGAGTCCATGACCAAGAAGTCGATCTTCAGGCGGAACTGCCCCAACTGCTTGCGGATAGGCTTTGGAAGATCGTTACTCGTGCGATAGATCATCAGCCACAACTCATTCACGTAGCCGTGCAAGTTTTGGAAGTTTTCCGCCAACACCGCCTCCTTGTCGTTAGTTCCGAGGTGGTTGAACTGACGTGGATCGATTTCGCAGTTCTTATTTTCGCGGTTGATCTTTGCCACAAACCCGCTAAGCAACTTTTCCAAGTACTCCTGACCCACGCGGTAGTTGAACTTCTCTAGCGACTTGGTGAGAATCGAGTTACCCCGAAGGAACGTATTAAACACGTTGTTGTTCATCACCGGGTTTTTGGAGTTGAGCAACTTGGCCACGCTCACCAACTCCTCATCCATGAGACACTTGAACCACTCGTCTTCACGCCGGAGCAGCTGGAAAATGTCCAAAAACACCATCAGGATCGCCTCCATGTTCTCCCCGTTGCTTACAAGCACCGGGTTCACCTTCAGGTTCATGTACGAATTGTTCACAAAGTCAATCAACTGCAGCAATGGGAGCGAGCCCAACATGGTCTCGAACAACTGGAACGATGCACGCGACGGGAGCAAGATATGGTGCTCGCTGATGTCGATCCTCACCAAGATCTTGCCAATGTCAAGGCTCCGGGAGTCATAAATGGAAAGGCGGATCTCCTGGTGGTGCTTGCTCTTTTCAAGGAGCAAGTCGGGGGTGATGTACACCGTCCCGAGCACACGGTCGGAGGAAGAGTACTCGTCCGTCGCTTTCACCTGTGGCGCCGGAATCGTCTTCAGCGGCTTGGGCCTGAAGGGCGAGTTCGTGCTACCATTATCCATGTAGCTGTCGATGTAGTCGTCCACGCTGTAGCTGTCCTCGTCTGAGCTTTCCAGCAGCTCTCCCAGCGATCCCTCCAGCACCGACTCCTTGATAAAGATCTGGAAGTACTGTGTGGACAATGGAAGATTGCCGAACTCAAAGCACTCCTTCCAGAACGGGTTGTTCAACACGTTGTTGGCAACGATGGATGTGCGGAACCACGGAAGGCCCCAGATGACGATCTCCGCGTAGAGCTTGGCGCCCGCAAAGTTCGGGAGATTCATGCTCTCGTCATTGAAGGTGGCTTCGATCACGTCGAGCGCCACCTTGCGTGCAATACGGAACTTGGCCGTTTGCTTGGATGAGACGGCCGCACTGTTGTCGCTCTCGAAGCTCTGGCGCGGCGTGGACCCGATGCTCTTGCGGCCCAAGCCACCAGCGCGGAGCATCGGCGGCGGCGCGTACCCCTCCGCGGACGAGAGCGACGAGTCGCTGTGGTTCGTGTGGTGGACCAACGGCGCGCGTAAGCCGGCCGGGACCTGGCTCGGCCCCAACTGGTGGTTAAGCACCGTGCCCATGTACAACTCCTTGCGCGTGAAGTAGTTCAAGCCCACGAACCAGTCCTCGAGGTCCATGTAGAGTGGAAACTCCACGAGGATGCGCGTCGCCGCGTGTCCTACCGCGCGCTTCTTGTCGCGCGACACCAAGAACGGAGCGGCACTTGCGTCCACCTCGGCCACGCCCAACGGGGTCACGTTCTTGATCTGGCTGAGCTGGCGCAAGTCACGGAGCACCCCGATGAGCAACACGCGTGATGAGGTGTTGTCTACCACGGACCGGTGGAGCTTCTGGATCTCCGACTGGTAGAGCTGCTTGACATCGATAGTGTAGATGAGCTTGCCGTCGAGCTCCGTGAGGATCTTCATGATGCCCTTAGTCGTGAGCACGCCCATGGCGTAGAACCAGCATTCGGGCGCGTCTTCTTCGACTACCTCTGTGGCGTCGGGGGTCTGGGGCAGACTGTACGAAGGGATCTTGGGACCGCCGTGGACAATGTTTACATTGCGCTGCTTTTTTGGCAACGGCGCGTATACCTTGAAGCGGCACACCAACATTTCGTGCTCCTTGGCGAGTGGGTTGAGCTTCTTGGGGATGGTGTAGAGCTTGTGCACAATACCGCGCGGCTTCAAGTTCTGCCACACCATCAAGGCCGCGAGGAGGCGGAGGAACACGAGTTGGTACTCCGTACGCTCGCTGCCTATGCCAGACGCTGCCGCGCGCGCAACGCGGAGATGGATTTTGGTGTCGAGGGCGAATGTCTTGACGAGCAACACCGGCTCGAGATCGTCTGTGATCTGGACGTAGCACGCCTGGAGGTGGTCCACGGGCTGGTTGTGGAGACGCAACTCGCCGCTGGCATTGATAGTGAGGTGTGTGGTGGTCTGCCAGTTTGTTGCGTGTGCACTGAGCGAATAATGGACGGAGATCTCATCGTTGTAGAACCGCAGGAGGTTGAACTGGCCTTTGTCCTGTTTCATGAACTGTTTGAGGTGTCGGGTGTCGTCAGGGACTTTTGCCATTATGAGAGATTTATTAAAAGACTTGTAAGATTTATTAGCAGACTTATTGGGAGAGTTGGAGAACTCAGAGGACTTGGAAGACTTATTGCCGGAGATTGGAAGACTTGGAAGGCTTATTGCTGGAGATTGGTTAAAGACTTATTGGCTGAAGGTGGTGATTGGGGCAAGTGACTGGAAGCTGAGGGGAGAGAGATAACTGCTAAGGAGAGTAGGTATGGATCTGGTAATTAATCCAATGGATGATAATAAGCGAAGTGTGATTCTTGCGTGGCCTGGCTTTCCGGGAAAGGCAATGATTAGGGTCTGTGTATCGTCACTGGTTAGCACAAAAGTGGAAGCAAGTAGATGGCGGTCTCAGCTTTGGAACGTGTAGTAAACAAGGAGATGGTTTCACCTGCTTGTTTCTGATGTCTCGCTGTAGAGTGGTTCTTTTTGCAACTTGACAGACTTAAACACACAAATCGATTGTTGAGGTTGGTGTCCAACGGAGAGACCACCTACACGACCAGCGTGAGGCGCATGCAGCTTTTAGCTTTATTGTTTAGCTGGCGGGCGTGCGTGGTCGGAACGCGTGCGCTTTACGAGGCGAACTGAGACATTAAGACTAAACGGGGACATCTCAGCCTTATGCTGCAATTTCTTCTACATTTGGTCAATAGTGATCTTTTTCTAAAGCATGTGACTAGATTGGCCTGGTGTCCCTGTCTGCGTATTCATGTCGCCAAGACAAGCACTAGTCTTTTACCCCATGACAATCTACTTTGCAACGATGTTAGACCTTTTAAGCTGCGTCCTAACCAACCCACGTTCTAGGGAGGGCTAGTAGTTCTGTGCATATAGATCGTAGTTACTAACGGGAGAACTGGTTACACCAATCTTTCTGCATGGTAACCGCGCAAAAATCTATAGGTCGGAACCTCGGCTCTTTCAGGCTAGCCTCTAGAAACGGAACAATAAGAGGTACATATTCAGGTTCATTGGTGAGATAGAAGTCACACGACTCTAGGAGTAATCTTGCCAAGTCTCTTCGAAGGCGATCGCTAAATCAGGGTTCCATTTAGCTTCATTTTTTTAATCCATCTTAGTTTTAACATGTACATGAGTATAACATTGAGACCAAATCTGGCAGGCGCACTTAAGCTTGCATGAACGTCAAAGTTCATCTTGTCCAGGGAGCGACAGCTCTAGTGAGGTGGAGGCCAGGAATTTATTCCAATTTCGACGATATATCTAGCGCTCGTTGCTTTTTGGACCCGAAATCCCACGGAACCAAATTCACTCATCTCAGAACAATAGAGTGCCTGCAGAAAAACGTTAGTGATTTACGGAGGTAGCACTGCAGCGCCCCAGAATTACTCTGTCTGGCTTAGGTAGAGGATCGGCATGAATGATCGGCGGTATACCGTTGTGTGAATTGTCTCCCAATACGTCCGTCTAGACCCACTTACGCTCCCAGAAACATCAATATATGAATTCCTGTCATATCAGTTGCTATGGGATGGCCTGAACTCCATACCCTGTTTATATGAATCCCCCCCCCCATTTTCACCAGGGCCATTTCGCTCGTGATTTCCCAAGCTGAAAATATTGCAAATCTCCTAGGGTAAGCGAAATTTAACTAGACAAAATACGATGCTCTGAAAAATTCAACGGGGAGGCTTGTCCCCGAGAGATTTCTGCTATCCGTGTAACTACTGCCATTCCCATGAAACGTAAGCTTAAGAATATATTGAAAATTTGATTGTAGAAGGAATACGCTCGGTCGAAACAAATATAGCCTTTTTCATGTTTTCTCTGCCTCGATATTTGTATTCTACTATAGGGCTATGACATTATTAATAGTCCAAAAGTAGGTCGCGTTGCCCGCCACTAGGAAGCATATCCTCATGCCAACTCTGTCGGATCCGTGACATCTTGGTTTTGGATGCGTGCACTTACCGGCTCATGCCCTTCAATAGTTAAGGGAGAGAACCCCTAGATTGTATTCTGTCCCATTGAAATACCCTAGCAGTGTACCATATATCTACCTTCCGTTTTCTCCACCGCAATGGACCATTTTTACCCCCCAAGCACTGATGGGTCTGGGCCTGTAACCAAAGCAGATATTACACATATGTTGAACGAAATGCAACTCATACGAGAAGAGATTGAAAAGTTGCGCCATAACCTTTCACAAAGCGTTTACTACGCTCGCCTGAGTTAGGCCGAAGTAATATTGGCCGCCACGGTGATATTTTTCGGGTTTTCATTACTGTGGGCATATAATACTCAAATAATGTACGATGAGAAAAAATCCCTGCCACGAGGCCCTCCATTTAGAGATCTTGAAACTATCTTACCGATTATATCGGTTGATGTGGCCTCGATGTGCCTTATGCGTAACAGCAAGAATCGTGCGATACACCAAGCGTGGAACTCTTTTGCATCGAATTTTCAAGACCTGAACGGCTGGGTATAAATGTCTCTTTTTTCAGGAAGAATTCTTGTTGATGAGTTTCGATATAACTAAGAATACATTTCAATGTAAATAAATGAAACAACGAGGGTAGATTTTAGAGCTGGAATGTGGCTCTTCGACGTTCATACAACAGCCTAGCCCCCAAAGAGCCAGATCTTACTAACACAAGTTTACACATAGGCTTCGCCAAGACTCTGATCTTCACATATCCTTATCGAAGCTCGCTCCTACACCTTCACAATACTATGGCATACGTAAAAAGAAATAAAGTATGGTCTAAATCAAAGACTCGCCGGTGTCAGCGCGGACTTCCTTGTCGTCCTCGTCCTCATCTCTCTCTCTATCGTAGAACTCGTCCAAGATCTTTGGCGAGATTCTGTTCAACATCTCCTTTGGATAGATTCTCAACAAGGACCAGGCCTGGTCCAAGGACTCAAACACGGTACGATTGTCGTAGGCGCCCTGGGCAATAAAAGTCTTTTCAAACTTCTCCAAGAACTCGAGGGACAACTTGTCTTCGGTAGACAAGGCTTCCTCACCCACTACAGCCTTCATGGCGGCGGCATCTCTCCCAATGGCGTACTTGGCGTACAACTGGTTGGACACGTCACCGTGGTCCTTTCTGGTCATGCCCTCACCGATGGCGGACTTCATGAGACGCGACAACGATGGAAGCACATTGATTGGTGGATAAATACCTCTGTTGTGCAACTGGCGATCGACAGAGATCTGGCCCTCGGTAATGTACCCGGTCAAATCCGGAATCGGGTGGGTAATGTCGTCGTTCGGCATGGTGAGGATCGGAATTTGGGTGATGGACCCGTTGCGGCCCTCCACACGCCCCGCACGCTCGTAGATGGTGGATAAATCGGTGTACATGTAACCCGGATACCCTCTACGACCTGGAACTTCCTCACGGGCGGCAGAGACCTCACGCAAGGCATCGGCGTAGGAAGACATGTCGGTCAAGATTGTCAACACGTGTCTCTCGGTCTGGTACGCGAGGTACTCGGCGGTGGTCAACGCAAGACGCGGGGTGATGATTCTCTCGATCGTAGGATCGTTGGCCAAGTTGAGGAACAAGGAAGTGCGCTCCAACGACCCGTTTTCTTCGAAATCCTGCTTGAAGAAACGGGACGTTTCCAAGTTGACACCCATGGCGGCAAACACGATGGAAAAGTTCTCCTCGTGCCCATCGTGCACGTCCTTGGTTGGTCTTACCAAACCGGCCTGTCTGCAGATCTGGGCGGCGATCTCGTTGTGCGGCAACCCGGAGGCGGAAAAGATTGGGATCTTCTGGCCTCTGGCAATGGAGTTCATGGTGTCAATGGCGGAGATACCCGTGGAGATCATTTCCTCCGGATAGATACGCGCGTACGGGTTGATTGGCGACCCGTTGATGTCGAGGTAGTCCTCTGCAAACACCTTAGGGCCACCGTCGATGGCGCGCCCGGAGCCGTCAAACACACGTCCCAACATGTCCTCAGACACAGGAATCTTCAAGTTCTGGCCCGTAAATTCGACACGCGTCTTCTTCACATCAATCCCGGAGGTACCCTCGAAGACCTGCACGATGGCACGGTCGCCTCTGACCTCCAAGACCTGCCCAGCCCTGATGGTGCCGTCTGGAAGGGTGAGGTTGACGATTTCATTGTAGCGGGGGAACTTGACGTTTTCAAGAATCACGAGCGGGCCATTGACACCGCCGACAGTGTTGTAGTTGACTCTCGGCTTGATTCTGAAGCCCTCAGTGGCCGCCTTCTTGTTCAACTCAACTAAAGTGTTAGTACGGGAATTGGCCGGAAGCGGTTTAATACGTACAGAGTTCTTTATCGGATAAGTGAGACATGGTGGTCAATTGGCAGAGGTGGGAGGAAGAGGTTAGGGTGGGCGCATTTTGATATCGCCCAGCGTATCGCTATCAGGGAGCGAGGGGCGGGTTCACGTGTGGGCTGAAAAATACGCAGCGGGAGGGGGGTTACCATAGGCTGCATAGACTACTTTGGGGGATACACCCAGGAACCGAGATTAGAGATACTCCTCTCGAAAATATATCATTAATATAAATTGATTTAGTTTCTTGTATATTTGAATTGACGTATGTATTGGTGGACTGAAGATGATAAATTCCGGGTGCGAGCGGTAGAGATGAAATAGGTAGTGTTTATTGGGCGAGATGGTTATTAATGTAAATGGTGAAAATTGATACGAGACTAGGTTTTGGAGAGATTTCTAAAGGCTGTATTCTGTCTGTGGAGGATCAGTGATAAGGCGGTTTAGGGCAGGGTGAGTAACAGGCACGCATCGTCCACCATACTCTCAAAGGCCTTTCTAGAGAAATTGGTACGCATATCTGTTATATGGAGGTTACCTTCGGTAGCCTGGTCTTTGGCTGCTGCCCTCCTTTTACTGTTCTGGACATGGGCCCGCAAAAGCGGATATTTGGCCAACACCTATCTGCTTTCAAATTCCGAGCTTTGTAGCCAAAAAGCAGACGAAAAATCCAAGTCTAGTTTCTGGAGGGTGATTAGCAATTGCCTAGGTTAGATACTACGCGTAAACCCCACTGAACATCGAGACACTTCGTAACCGCTTTATTATACCATATTACCTCCTATAAATAGACAATATTCCCCATACGACTGGACCTTTATTCCAACCAAACAACCTTTATCTGACCCAGTTATGCCAATGGAGTGATATTTCACTACTTTGGCCTCCCTCGGCCCTCAAATACAACATCCTAGCAGTTCCACAACGCTAATCACGTGCACGTTTTTCACCGGCGAAAAATGCAAAATCAAACTTGAACAAAAATATTCCGACGCCGACCCAAGACGAATTTATTTTGGCGACCCCATATTTGTGCTGATGTCCCATTGGTCTTAACCCCGTTTACTTCACATAATACGCGGTTTAACCCAGTCAACACTCACTCAATTTAATACGTGCTCTTTGTCAGACAATAGCGTACACAGAATCAGCTATTCAACCAAACGGCATTCTGATCAAACGAGTTAACCAGTTCATATAGACGTCAAAACAGTAGCTCAGCCACCAAACAGCAACTCAGCCTATTTTAGCATAGACATTTTCGCCATCCCGGTAGATTTTCATATCACAGAAACCCATCCTAGACACCACTTTTGACATCCAAACCTTTATCTATGAACACCTTTGAGAGCTACCCGGAAATGCCATCCACTGCTGAAAGAGCAGAAACCGCCTCGACCATGGAAAACTACAACGCAGACGCGTACGACGCGTACCGTCACCACGACTATCCAGGGTACGCCGCGAACGCACAGGGCTACGAAGGATACCAGGGCGAGTTACCTGAACACGCGTGCGCGTATTGTGGGATCCATTCGACTGGCTGCGTTGTCAAATGCCACATGTGCAACAAGTGGTTCTGCAACCTGAGCGCCAACACGTCGGGTTCGCACATCGTCAACCACCTTGTGCACTCACGCCACAACGTGGTATCGCTCCACCCCGACTCGGAGCTCGGTGACACGACGCTCGAGTGCTACAACTGCGGGAACAAGAATGTGTTCATCCTTGGCTTCGTGTCGGCCAAGTCTGAGACGGTTGTGGTGTTGCTCTGCCGGCTCCCGTGCGCGCAGCTGAAGGACGTCAACTGGGACACGGAAAAGTGGCAGCTGTTGATCGAGGACCGCGCGTTGTTGCCGTGGGTCGCGGCGGTGCCGACCGAGGAGGAGCAGCTTGATGCGCGTTTGATCTCTGCGGGGCAGATTGCACGCCTTGAGGCCAAGTGGCGCTTGAACCGCGAGGCCACCATGGAGGACGTGGAGCAGCATGGCCAGGAGGAAGAGGAGACCCAGCCCATCTTGATGCGCTACAACGATGCATACCAGTACCAGCGGTCCTTCGGCCCACTCGTCAAGCTCGAGGCTGACTACGACAAGCAGCTCAAGGAGTCGCAGGCGTTGGAGCACATCTCCGTCAAGTGGTCGCTCGGCTTGAACAACCGCCACCTCGCGCTGTTTGCGTTCTCCACGTTCGAGTCCGGCGACTTGAAGGTGGCCGTCGGTGACGAGATCATCTTGCGCTACTCCGGCTCGAATCACGCCGCGTGGGAGTGCAACGGCTACATTGTGCGCCTCCCATCCGCCTACCTGGAGGAGTTCACCTTGGAGCTCAATCCCTCAAAGTTAGCGCCGCCAACCCACTGCATCACTGACTTCACCGCCGAGTTCGTCTGGAAGGGCACTTCCTACGAGCGCATGCAGCAGGCTATGAAGGTGTTTGCTGTCGACAAGGAGTCCGTCTCCGGCTACATCTACCACAAGATGCTCGGGCACGAGGTGGCGGATGTGGAGTTCGACGTGAAGCTCCCAAAGACGTTTTCTGTGTCGAAGCTCACAGAGTTGAACGTGTCGCAGTCGAACGCGGTCAGGTCCGTGTTGCAGCGCCCGTTATCGTTGATCCAGGGGCCTCCCGGCACCGGTAAGACCGTCACCTCCGCCACTATCGTCTACCATTTGTCGCACATCAACAAGGAAAAGATTCTCGTGTGTGCGCCGTCCAACGTGGCTGTCGACCACTTGGCTGCCAAGCTCGATTCGCTCGGGTTGAAGGTGGTGCGGTTGACCGCCAGAAGCCGCGAGGACGTTGAGTCGTCTGTCAGTCACTTGGCGCTCCACCTGTTGGTGGCCAAAACCGCCAAAGGCGAGTTAAAGAAGTTGGTGCGCTTGAAGGCCGAGCTCGGCGAGCTCTCGGCGCTGGACTCCCGCAAGTACATCAAGTTGATCCGCGTGTCCGAGAAAAAGATCATCCAGTCGTGCGACGTGGTGTGCTGCACGTGTGTAGGGGCCGGTGACAGAAGATTAGAGTCCATGCGCTTCCGCTCCGTGTTGATCGACGAGAGCACCCAGGCGTCTGAGCCGGAGTGCTTGATTCCGATCGTCAAGGGCGCCAAGCAGGTGATTTTGGTCGGTGACCACCAGCAGTTGGGGCCGGTAATTCTTGACAAGAAGGCCGGTGATGCCGGCTTGAAGCAATCCTTATTCGAGCGCCTTGTGGTGTTGGGGCACGTGCCGATCCGCTTAGAGGTTCAGTATCGCATGAACCCGTGTCTTTCAGAGTTTCCGAGCGACATGTTCTACGAGGGCTCGTTGCAGAACGGTGTGACGGCGGAGCAGCGTTTGATCCAGGATTCCTCCTTCCCGTGGCCGATCCGGGAGATGCCGATGATGTTTTGGGCCAACTACGGACGCGAGGAGATCTCCGGTAGCGGGACGTCGTTCCTCAACCGCGTGGAGGCCATGAACTGCGAGCGCTTGATCACGCGATTGTTCAAGGACGGCGTCAAGCCCGAGCAGATCGGTGTCATCACGCCGTATGAGGGCCAGAGAGCGTATGTGGTGCAGTACATGACCATGAACGGGACATTGCCCGACAAGGAGTTGTACATGGCGGTGGAGGTGGCCTCGGTCGATGCGTTTCAGGGCCGTGAGAAGGACTTTATTATTCTCTCGTGTGTCAGAGCCAACGAGCTGCAGACCATCGGGTTTTTGAGTGACCCCAGACGCCTCAACGTGGCGTTGACCCGTGCCAAGTACGGATTGATGGTGTTGGGGAACCCGAAGGCGTTGTCGCGCAACTCTTTGTGGTCGCACTTGTTGATCCACTTCCGTGAGCGCGGCTGTTTGGTCGAGGGATCCTTGGAGAACCTCCAGCTCAGCACAATCGAGTTGCATAAGGGCAAGGGTGGGTTCCAAGCCCGAAGCAACCGTGGTGCCGCCGGGCTCGCTGTCGGTGCGGAGGCGACCACCTTCCGCGACTTTGACACCGCCTCTATTGTGTCGTATGTTCCGGATAACCAGAACAACGACTTTGGCTCGGCTGGGGGCTTCTCCTCGTTTTTCAACCAGAAGAGCTGGCCGGCTCTTGGCGGCCAAAACAGCGAAAACACCCCCGAGGAGTTTTTTTCGTCGAAGCGAAACCCGCTCAACTCGAGCTTCAGCAACAAGTTGAGCCAGGTCAACGCTGGGTTTAGCAAGCAGGTGGACGACGACATCCAGAGCGTGACCAGCAACTTTGCCGAGAAACTTGGCTTTAGATAGGGGTCTTCGGATCCAGATGTAATGGGGAGACCCAATTTCTGTCTCATCAGGTTGTATACTACGATTCTTATTCACAATAGATGTAAGTTAAAAAAAACGTATAGAAAGTTAGGAAATAGTGTAGACAATTTTTAGGTTGTATATAACATATTTAAGACTTATTTCTCTTCCTTGGGAGCCTAAACGCTGCAACTTTTGGCATCTAGAATGCTTTACTTGACCCTTTACTGTCCAATCTTTCTGAAATTAAAAGACTCTAGATGTTTAACCTCGGGATCTTAATCCTTTTAGATATTCATGAGGTGCTTTGTCCCAGCCGCGCTGGATCCTGCACCGAGCTTTAATTATTGATATGGTTTAAAAATCTCGCTAATTGGACATACATTTTATCGGACATAACCACACCCATCAACCCCCCCTCCAACCATCAGCCCATATCCATTTCACATTCATGTTTCTCAGATTAGGGATCCGGACGCTAACGGTCTCCAGAGTAATACTGCCGAGGGCATTCACGCCACTTGCCAGATGCAACGTCGCTATTGTGCGGGGGCTTGCCACTCAAAGCAACACCCCGTTGAGGGGTACTCCCAGAGGTATCAAAAAAGAGTCACCTACGACAATTCACGAAGGATCCGAAAAGGAAATTTCCGAGGCTTTTAGGGAAGCAAAGGAGGCGGCGACGGTAGTAGTAGCAGCTCCTTCTAACGAGGAAATCAAAGTCGATGCGCTAAAAACAAAAACCCCCATCGGGGAAGCTTTCAAGCTCTCCCCCAAAGACTCAAACCCCAACGGCTGGACAGACATCAAAAAACTCTTCCGCCTCGCATACCCAGTGCGCGGTCAGCTCGCCTTTGCCTTTGCCTGCCTCTTCATCGCCTCTCTTGTCTCGATGTCGCTTCCACTCGTCATTGGTAAGCTCATGGACTCTGCAAACCAAGCTGAAGGCTCCCACAACGTCTACGGAATCCCCCTCGCCAGTTTCTACTACCTAATGGGAGGGGTCTTTGTCGTTGGCGCCATCGCCAATGGCCTCAGACACACCCTTCTCAAGGCTATCGGCGAAAACATCGTGTCCAAGCTTCGCACCCGGGTCTTGAAAAACGCTTTGATGCAGGACGCGGCCTTCTCTGACACCAACTCCGTGGGTGACATGATCTCGCGGCTCTCTACCGACAGTCACATTGTCGCGAAAGCTGTTTCGCAGAACGTCAGCGACGGGCTCAAGGCCGCACTTCTGGGAACAATTGGGATTGCTATGATGGTCTATGTAAGCACCCAGCTTTCGCTTATGATGGCGATTGTACTTCCGCCGTTGGCGCTCTTTGGCGCCTTCTACGGTCGCAAGGTTAGACTGTTGACGAAGCAGTTGCAGGAGCAGTTTGGTGAGTTGACTAAGGTTGCAGAAGAGCAGCTCTCCGCCGCCAAAACCATCCAGTCGTTTGGCCAGGAGCGCCAGGCCGTGAACTTGTACTCGTCTGAGGTCCGGAGGGTCTTCAATATTGGGTTGCGCGAGGCGAAACTTTCCGGTGTCTTTTTTGGCTCCACTGCCTTTCTCGGTAATGCCACCCTCTTGGCCCTTCTCGCATATGGTAATGGGTTGGTTTCTTCTGGGGCCATTTCCTTTGGTGACCTCTCTTCCTTCATCATGTACGCGGTCTATACTGGGAGCTCGATGGTGGGCCTCTCCAACTTCTACTCAGAGATCATGAAAGGCGCGGGTGCCGCGTCGCGTGTGTTTGAACTTCTTGAGCACAAACCAACTATCAAGCCTACCAAGGGACTCAGAATTACCGACCCGCACACCCAATTGGGCGGCGATATTGTCTTTGACCGGGTCAGATTTGCCTATCCCACCCGGCCAGACGTCGCCATCTTCCAAGAGTTGAGCGTCACGATCAGAAAGGGCGAGCACGTGTGCTTTGTGGGCCCTTCGGGGTCCGGGAAGTCCACTGTAAGCGCGCTCTTGCTCAGATTCTACGACCCACTCTCCGGCAGCATCAGCATCAACGGGCTTAATCTCCGCGACTTGAACCTTTTGACCTACAGGCGCGGCCTTGGGGTGGTCCAACAGGAGCCATTGTTGTTTTCCGGCACCATAAGAGAGAATATCACGTTTGGCAGACCGCACGCGACCATGGACGAGATCCGTAACGCCGCCAGGTTGGCCAACTGTGACAAGTTTATTTCGGAGTTTCCCGCGGGTTTGGATACGGTGATTGGCTCCAGAGGTGCCCAGTTGTCGGGAGGCCAGCGCCAGCGCATCGCTCTCGCACGGACATTGATTACCAATCCGGCGATTCTCATCCTAGACGAGGCGACCTCGGCGTTGGACACGTTGAGCGAAAAGGCGATCAACGAGAATTTGCTCTTCAGAAAGGCGCACGGCCAGACAACGATTTCTATTGCCCACCGCTTGTCAACCATCCGAAATGCGTCGCGCATTGTTGTGTTGAACAAGGTCGGGGACGTGGTGGAGACTGGTGGATTTGAGGCGTTGTATGGCGATGCCAAAAGCGAGTTGAACCGATTGTTGCGGTCAAACAACGGAGAGTTGGAGGAGAGCGAGGTGATCAAGGAAAGGGAGGAGATTGATATGAGGATTGAGCATGGCAGCAGCCCCACTGGGCTTTCCTAGAGAATTGGCGATTGGGCGTTAGTGTCTGGGTCAACTAGCATATAGAGGTATTATGCATGGGTATGAATAATGTATATAGCCAGTTTAGCTAAGGTGTAGTGATTTTCTTTTCAAGCCCAGTAGAATGGCCTTTGAAGCTAGTCTAACATGAGGTTGAGTAGAGATGTTATTTTGGGCTAGATAGGCTAATGCTTTATGGGCGATCTTTCTACGGGCGGCTCATTCAGCTAGACCTAAAGCCTCTCCTTACTATGAAAGTTATACCTTGGTACTACCATGGTTGGGGTTTGGCGAAATGAACATTGCGAGGTGGCATCGGAGAGATACCAAAGGGGTTTTATGGACACGAAATAAAGGTCAGATATTTGAAACCAGGCTCTCGGGCAACCTATATAACGTGACTATTCATACTGTACTCAAGCTATGTCAGATTAATACCTTTCAACACATTTCGTGGATTGCTACTCGTCGCACACCTTTCGCCCAGTTTTTTCTACATCCATTTGTTAAACTTACATTGATTCTAGTAGCCATCTCTTCCCCCGAGAATCTCCCACAAGGTGTATTTATCTCCCGTCACCAACACCACCACGTCGTTCTGCCCATTCTCATGGAAGCCGTGTTCCTGGAGGCCAAAACTGATGGGCGTGTCTGCTAGCCCATAGCTGGCCACACAGGACCAGTCTTTGCCCTTCTGGAGCTGGTGGAGCTTGAATGACAAGAAGTCAGTGGCTATGAGCCCGTCCCAGGTGACGCAGACAAGGTTCTGCTTACAAGTCCCGTCCAAGTCGCGGACGGAGTAGCTGGAAACGTAGGGGTCGACCTCCTGCGTGAGTTGCTGGCCGTTGACCGATGCGTAAGCGAGCCACTCGAGAAGATCCAAAGTGTACGACTCCAAATGATCCTTTAAAAGCGACTCGGCGTATGGCGGGTTTTCCTTAAGGTGCTGAGAGTAGCTAAGGGTCTTTGGGGTGTCTACCGACGTGAACCTCTGCACCTGGGGACCGACCACCGTGTGAGTGACCGTTCCGATCAGGGATAAGTAGGCTTTAGTTTCCGCAATGGCTGTTTCATCAGTGCTACACGTGACAGTAATCTTAGTGTTCTGGAAGATTTTATCTGAGCTCCAGAGAAGCCTGTCCCATTGTTGTTGTTCGTCGTTGGCGCAGACGTCAGCATAGACCACCTGGTACTTTTTCTGTTTCAGGATTCCGGAGAGCAACTGAGACCGTTTTCCCATAAGCCCACACCTCTGGTAGGTCAATTCGGATAAATTCAACACCATCCTAACGGCCTTTGTGGAAAGTTTGGATACAATGGCAAACATATCTTCGTGGTCCACATGGCCCTCGCTCACCACGCACAATCTGTGCGCAGCCACCAAGGCAATAAAGCCGGGACTGAGGAGCGCGTTCAAGCTAGGAATGGTCATCTGGAAGGTGGAGGCTCGGAGCCCTGCTAGCTGCAGTTCCATACGCTGGAAGCTAGCCTCAGGTAGTAGTAGCTGCACACGGCAAGAGAGATTGTGCTTGACGAGGGACCTTTCCGGCTTGGTGAGCTTTTCGGAGACTACGTCACCACAGGTAACATGACACTTGGTTCTGGGAAACTGGATCTGCTTCATACGATTAGGGAGAGGAGCTGACGCCTGTGATGATCAGGTTGAGGTGTATGAAAGAATATTTTTCAGCCTGCATGTACGATTTTTCAGCCTGCAGGTAGGTCTCAGGCTTATCTCGAGGAGATGTCGGCATCTTTTGGCATATTAAATGCCTAGACGGCTAGTAATTTTGGGTAAATACTCTGAAGGAAATTACCATGAACTGAGATACTTTTTTATGTGCACCTCAATCCGAGTTTCACAGGAAAGGGTGGGATTATGGGTACCATCTTTGAGATTTAGACGAACTATTGGTAAGCCCATGTACATTCTTTCCTTTCGATCGTCAATCGCAAACACCGTTGGCAGGCTAGCGTATCGTAACTACCTCCTGCCTGTCTCTACCACCCGCAGCACCTTTCGATTAATTCCTAATTGAATCTATGATCCCAATGTTTAAGCTCACCCATCGATTCTCTTTCCGATAGCTGATTACAATCAAGAATATAGACATGATACAGCTGGGTTTATGAAGCATGTGAAACAGCACATCACGTGACCACAAGGTGCAGGTCTGCTTATCGTACTGACTGGCCAGGCAAAAGTAGTGGCACCAGTTTCCAGAAAAGTGGGTTTTTTTTTTCCTAATCATCTCCCCCAACTATTCAATTACAGAAGAGAAAGCTTACAGCACGTACCACCAGCCAATAATTGCTAAAAGGACCATTCAACACCCCGTTATTATCTCTTACAAACCCAAGGAGAAGTCACACAGACGTCACGCTACGGACAGAAGCGACGCAAAAGTGGTACTAGAGAAGCGCTTATACCCGTCCCTTGAAGTCTAGACAAGAGGAAGTTTAACGATTGATTACCGTTCCACCGGCACAACTTCACTATACTAGTTCATCTAGCCATCACTCCTATACCTCTCGCATTTGCTTGACAATGACATGAGCCGCCACCCGGAACGGAACGAGAGCGGGTTTTGCTGCGGGATCTGTCAGCACACAACCCGCGAGGACGAGTACGCCAGCCACGCACCAATGAGCCGCAAGGTTTACTGCGCCAGCTGTGTCAACTTCAAGCTCATGGGGCCGTTTGTCCGGCGGCAGAGCGTGGAGTACACCAACCAAGAGGCCCGCCACACCATCGACACCATTCTCCACCAGTCACTCGACCCAGAACGTGGCTTGTTGCGTAACTATGTGGAGAATGCGGCCGATTTCACCATCAACAGCATTTACAGCAACTCAAGCGATGAGTATGAGGATGAGGACTCGGGAGGATACGTGTCTGTTGACTTTCAAGCCAAAGGGGCGGGCGCAACTAATAGCCTCGGCAAGACATTCAACAAATCTGTCCCTAGGCCGAGAGAGGCGGCCGTAGCCAGCCTATCTGCACAGTTGCTTGCCATAGAGACGATGAACACCAAGCGGAGGGTCCGACGGTTGCAGAGAGCGACCAAAGCACTTGCGGAGCGGAATACGCGGACCAGAGAGAGCATCAAAGCAGCGGAGGCGACCTTATCAACCAGAAAAACACAGTTAGAGGACCTCCAGGGAGCCTTGACAGGCGCCAGAGAGACTGAGCGGGAGAGGTTTATGGAGGCAATGAAGGAGGCCACGCCGAAGCTCCCAGAGACGCTGAAACTAGTGGATTCGCTCATGATCCGAACGTGCATCTCTCTCAACCAGCTATTCTTTCCGGGTCTAGCGTCCAGGACGGCCGAGATCCAGCTCACACGGATTGTCAACATTCTGGACTTTAAGTTCACCCGTCTCGAGGAAATCAACTTGTTTCTCGAGAAGCTTGTGCTTTGGCAGGTGATGTTGGCGAAGATTACTGCCCGGGATCTTCCGTTCTGGGAGGTGGCCAGCTTTCTTCCGACGCGGGATTTTTACAACTCGTTGGGAGGGTCTTATTTCCCCGATTTGCGTAGCCAGACCCCTCAGGAGCCTCAGACCGCCCCTCTGGCTCTTTCTATCAACCCATTTCCCACCATCCGTTTAACCAATGTGATCTCGGCACCCACCCGATCCGTGTCCTTTTTGGGGGCCAGCTTCTCCGAAAGCTCGATGGTGCTAGACAAAGCCAGGCACGGCCAAACTAGCATTCCCTTATCCTCCACTAGCATCAACAACCGCCGTCGACTCAGCGTTAACAAGGAAACTACCGAGAATGGACCCAAGCCGTTGATGTCGCCCCCACCCAAGCACCGTTTGCGGGAGGGGCTATCGATTTACAAGATTCTACCGGCACCCGTGGTGAAGTTGGATAAAGACGCGCTTGCCAATTTCTGCCTCAAGCTATCGATGATCATCATAAACATCTGGGAGTTATACCGGCTGTTTCTCGATAGAGCACAGGGAAGCGAGCCCACCATCACCGAAATTGTGGCCAAGTTGGACGAGGTAATACTCGACGTAGCGGCGCTATCGCAGGACCCCTGCTCCAGCAGATTGTTCAAGCCGAGGAAGAAGGATGTAGGGGTTGACGGGGACGAGTTTAGGTTTGACCGCACGCTGAATGTTGAAATGGTCACCCTTAATTCGGTCGCCAGGTTTGTGTTCAAGTACTTGGAGCGACAGTAATACGTGTTTTTTTTCTGGATTAGACAGCCACTGCCAAGGTTTGGTAGAGTCTAGTATGTTCCAACGTGTATCTAGAATTGGACTAGAGTTGCGGTTGTAATGAAACTAGGAAGGGGTTGCTGAAATTTATTAACCCAACCTGTCGATTTTTAGAAATTAGTCTGGTACGAAGGTGTGTTGATTAAAAGGGTACAGCAGTGCGCACTTGTTTCTGTAACACGCATAAGATTTAGATCGATAGGCTGGAGACTCGTTTATAAAGGTTACTCGCAGCTAGGTTTGGATAACTCTAAAACCGTACCGGTAGTGAGATGCTAGTGGTTTGGCAAATTTGAAAAGTGGTTCTGATTAGAGCATGTTAGATACCATAATGATGGTCCTGGAATGTTATTGTAATATCGTGGTTTAGGGTGCAGACCTTAGTATCTACATTGCAACCTCACAAAGGTGAATCATAAATCATTATATAGCTTTCGTGTCTCTCCATACGATACCTAGAGGTTTTTTGAGTACTTTCTCACACTCGCTGCTTGTCTGTCCAAGTGCAAGTCCCTTGTCTTGGAAGCTCGCTGAGAGGGGAGAGTGTCATCTTCCTTTCCGCGCAAAAAGGAAAAAACCGACGCTTTGCGCCTAACCGCAGCTTCAGAACTTGGGTGGACGGGGGCCGGGAAGACAAAAGTGCCGGGTTTCCTTTGTTCCGTACCCGAACCGAATTGCTTCTGTAGACGGGCATTAAAATCGTCAATGTTCAATGTGAAGTGGTTATCCACGGCGGCCGGCTCCACACTCTTTTTTCCGGGCTCTGAGTACTGCATCTCTGTGGGGGCCAAATGGTCGTAGTCTAGCTTAATCCCCAACATCATGGATTCGGTAATAAACCCCCACAACTTTGAAAAGGCAGTCATAAACGCAAACAACTCAGCTTCTTCCTTGCTGTTCAATTCCTCCGCCGCCTTCAGGACTTCCAAACCAGGATTGTGGTACAACTCCTTGATTCCTAGCAAAACCGCCGCGCCAAGGATTTCCAAACTGGCGGGATTGAAGCCCGGGGTGCTGTGGGTGGCACTAAAGTCCAGCTCGCCGGGGATATGTACCGCCTTTCTTTCGTGTATCTCCTCGCTGGCCAAGAAGACACGCTTATGCAACCGTCCAAGGTTCACCAACTTTCCCTGAACTACGCTCAAGTGTTTAATGTGCCCCATACATAAACTGAGGATGCTGCTGATGGCTATCCGTTGGTGGGCCGGTGGGGGCAACTGTGCGAGGATCTGCTCGAAGGTGTGGGCTTTGGTGGTGGAGAAGAAAGAGTTGTGAACGGCGCTGTCCAAATGGGAGTTGTACACGTGGTGCCAGAACTGGATAGAGGATAAATGCGCTTTCAATGAGCCAGTGTTTTGATTCTTGCCAAACTTGGTAAACCATGCGTCATTCAACATTTTGACCTCGTACGGACTGAATTTGGTGTGGACAAACTTCCAGTAGGATTGGTCTCTATCCTTGGCCTTAGCTGGGACGGAGTATGATGGTACCTGACGCGAGGGAATGGCAGTGAAAGCTAAGACGGAGGCATTGTCACTGTGAGAGCCACTTTTGGCCTTCTGCACCGAGCGTGTTTGGAACTTTGCGTGTGAAGGGGCAGTGGAATAGACAGAGGAGCTGACGCTGGCGATTGTGTCTCGAGAAATCGTTCTGGTGACTCGGCTCTCTTCAAAGATCGATTCATCGGAGTTGCTGGAACTGTCGGATGCTACCGACAACTTTCTTGACAGATAATCGCCTGTGCTCATAGTGTAATATTTAGAGAGCCTGTGTGAGAGCTTATAGGTGTGGTTAATAAAGGCATGTGGCTGAACATAACGGGGCTAGCTGGAATATATATGCTGTTTTAAAGGGCAATCTACAACGTTGAACCTGCCTATGCAATGGGGTTAACAGTAATCGATCCAATAGTCTAACCAAGTTACATGCATTCTGCAGCCCGTGCAGATTCGTAAATAGTAATCGGCACTGCCCTGGACAGGCAGGAGGACGCACATGCTTTAGAAAAATCAGCATGCATGACCGAAAAGGCAACCGAAAGCAAAGGAATGGCGGGGGGATAGGCGGGAAGCCTTGGGTACCAGCCTCCGCAACAGGTTGTTGGTTTGCGTTTTGGTGTTATGCGGGATGAGAAATCACATGGCCGTCCCAAGAATCAGACTTTATGCCCTGTATCCTCAGACATGTGACCCTGGGACTTAGATCTAGTGGTACAGCATTACTGCATGCCTATGATCTGTTGTGCCGCCGCAGTTGGCGAGCTTTGTACCAGACGCATAATAGCCACTCGAGCTAATGTGTTTGAAGTGGAAACGCCAGAGAAGCGCTCTTACACGGAAGCAGACCATTGCTCCAGATCCCTAGCCACTTCAAAAGACTAGGTGGAGAAATACCCCACCATCTACTTTCCCATATGGTAATTCCTGCGAATGCAAGAAGATCGAGATGACTCTAGGTTTCTAGGCTAAAAGGAACCTATCCCTTTTCATCGAAGATGTCTAAACGTTCGGTACGCAAACTATCCGTCGACAACGCGGATCTAAGTTTAACAACTACATGCCGCTTCACTACCAGGAACTCGATTGGTACATGGGTGTTGGCTGGCGGACAATAAAACGAGGTCATTAATTTACGCTAGTCCACCGTCAAGCTAACGGACCTAGGCTTAAATTACCGATGAAGAAAAAAAACCACTTCCCGACCGGCAATTACTTAACGAAGGTACACGGCACCCTGTTACCCGAGCGTCCTGTATAAATGTCAGCTCGCCGACGGCCCTATTCCTATAGGCCTAGCCAGCTTTCTGGACCAAACGGAAGGGGTTATTAAAGCTCACAAAGACGAGAGTCTCTTTCACTAAGTCTAGAATACCAGATGGCTGTACGGAGGCTTTTCGTGAGACCTTTGAGATGCAGGGGATGTGGCACCGCCAAAAAAAAATTTAATAAAAGCTGGAACCTGGGGAGGGCGCATTCTACAGATGCAAGCTTTTCAAGCCGGTATACCCTGAAAGGTATGCAGTATGCTCCTCGCCGTTTAAAGTTGTTGAGCAGGTATTCCCATTGGACCTGCCCTTCACGGGGGGGAGGGCTAGCTTTATAACTCCTACGTCACCTTCCTAACAGGCTCTTGTTTGGCTGTAGTCGCTGACGAGCTTACCTTTAAGGTGGTGATAAAATGCACATGCAACCTGCAGCTCAGAAGTCACACCTTGCGTGGTACAAACTTAAAACCGCGTATCAGCAGTGTTTCACATGCTCGTACTAGAACAGCGGAGAAGACCATTGAACTCCAAATGAACAATTAATAAAGTTGGGGACCCAAGTCGACATCATCGAGAGGGAGGAGCTTACCATCGAGCCGTTATGCTTAGCCAAACCCTTATCAAAGATAGGCCCAAATACCCGGTTCTCGTCTAGTTTCGCCAAGTGGCTCGGCTGTTTGCAACATGGAAATCAAGCTCGTGAAAGTATCAATGGACACGCGGCTACTGCAGACAAGAATTTTCCAACCCGAAAGTTTGCACCCAGCGAAAGAAACGTAAGCTATACATTGCGTACTAGGTTGGTACCCTGGACAGACGCGCGATATTCATCTGGCTACCGGCAGATCGCCATAAGCAGGAAATGTAGCAGATAAGACAAAGACGTGTCAGGAGGTAATATTGGCACATAGGTAAAATTGAACAACCCCCAGAACAAACCAAAACTATTATATAATACAGGCCTGTGATGCTGTTACCAAGGGAAATAACTGGGAGCGTATCAGGTATGTAGGTCTCCAATAAAGTGCCTGCAGTTATTGTTCGCGCTAATAAAACCAAAGCTTGGTCACACACGAACCAGAACTGTCAACCTCTGGTTTGAACTCAGCTCCTATCCATTCAACGTCAAATATGACCTTAAGGCGTCCTGGCTCGCTGGAAACCATTTCTAGACGGGGCACCTGCTCCATCTCAGCCCATAATCGTACGATTGGCTAACTGGCTGCTTACACGATTGCGTACGTCACGGGACGTGCAACGGTAAGTCCCTTGCACCCGGTCCGCAACCTGCACTTACTGTTTTGCCTATTCCGGTAATTAATACTGACTATACGTTAAGACACGCGTATATTACACGTTTACCCCAAATAGTAAAGTATACGATAAGGTTCAGATACGCCCAAGAGCTTGACCTTGTCTCTACGCGATTCAAGTCACGTTCCCCATTGTGTCCCCTGGTATAGAAAGGCCCTCGATTGAGGCCTGGCTGGCCAGGAAGAAAGACCAACTTAGATCTATCGCAGGTCAAACCCCTCTGCTTGATAGCGGGCAAAAGGCGTCTGTTGCCCTTATTTCCTTGAATACACCGCTTTACTGTTCTCTGGTATCCCACCTAAAAGGCTATCGGTTGAATTATTGGCCATGAATTTCTTTCACTGCATGGCCCGAGGTACGAAAAAAGTGGTCGCTTTGGTACTACCGGCACGATATATGTGATAGAAATAACGCTCCGTGTGCAGCATAGGTTTATGCACGTATCCAGATTCCACCGGGCTCAATCACCCCTCTGCCGATCGTGCTCGCTGGAGGATCTCTGGCCGTTAAAGCCATAAATCTTAGTAAACTTTGAGCCTACGTTTGATGCAGGATATATCTGGTTTTACCGGGAAGATATTTTCTTCCCACGCACATAGAGATTCGCGTGGTGTGGGGATGCAGACATTACAGAGTTCGGTAGCTTCTCCTATTTTACATGCGAGGGAAGAGCGCACGAACGCTGTAGATCATTGGGATATTTCCAGTCAGGGAATATTGTGACGTGTCGACATAGTACGCGCGATCTTTGTCTCGAGATTTCGGCCAACCGCAACTGGAAAGCATTCTCGCATATGCGGTTATAAGCTTTCCTGGTACATGTACAATCCTTGTAACACTTCTAACCCTGGCGATTTGGATTTATAACGTGTTGCAATTTAGGCCGAAGAAAAAAAACGAACTTATGTGTAGATTTTTGACATAAGGCTAGGGTGTAAGGTGAACTAAAGAATATTCATGGGGCTCCTACGTACACTTTGGAACTATGGGTGTAAAAAACTACATGTAATACGTATCCAATTCCTTAACCAAATTCCCTACCCACCAGTAAAACCCGGTACTCTTTAAATATGTGATAAAATTACAACTTCTCAACCATTAGTATATTTTAAAACCCATTGTAATCCAGCACTACATGAGATCCTCGTGCTTCAACAACCCGGCAAGCTGCGCCAACTTTTGCGCGGCCTCGGGGTTGACCTTCTTCAACCGTGTCATGATATCCTGCTCATTAAAATCTTCGTCATCCTCTTCCTTAGTACCGGTCTCCTCAAAGACGTTGGCAATCGGTGCCTCGTCCGCCTCCTCGTCCTCATCCACCCCCGGAATCACCTTCTGTAAGCTCTCTTGCTCGTCCTCGTCCTCTTCCTCGTCCTCCTCGTCCTCCTCCTCGACAACCTCCTCGTCCATGTCGCCCTCTTCGTCGTCATCGTCATGGCCCTCCCCAGCCTTTGTGGCCAAAATGGAGCTCAACACCTTCTCCTCAATTGGCAAGTCGTACAACATCCGCTTCAATTTGTACCGTATGATCTTTCTTACAATGTCCATGGCGTGGCAGTCGATCCAACCATCAGCCGCCAAATGGCACGTCAGAGACAACATCTTTGGCTTGAGGGCCAAGGTGGGAGCGCCTGGATTGGTGAGAAGCTGGGCCCGGACCATCGGATCCAACACATCCCCGATTTGGAAAGTCAATGTGGCAGGCAACTTTTCGCCCGTAAACACCAAGTCCTCAGGAATCACCGCGTGCGCATACGTTGGGAGCGGAACCAACTTAGACTTCGACCAATCGTCGGACTCGTAGCTTGTGTCTAGGGTGTTCTGCACCACCTTTTCGGCCTCCTTTGGGTCTGTTTCCCCGGCTTCTCCCCCAGCCTGGGACCGGCTGGTGACGGCAATTTTGTGGAAAAACCCAAGCAACCGGAAACTCTCGGACTGGTACTTCCAGAACGCCGGGTCCACCCGCGGATCGACCCCGAACTTGATATAGGTCTGTCTCCAGGGGCCCTTGCGCATAATGTAGCTCAAGTGTGGTAACGCGTACTTCAACACCGAGCGCATCTTCTCGGGCACCACCGCGTTCAACTGGCGTCTGATCCACACCGGCTTCTGCTCAAACAAGTCACGCAAGAGCTCGATGCACTCCAACGTCTGGAGACTCTTTGCGTGCAGCTTGTCATCCCCCGCGGACGGATCAGTTCTCATCTCCACGAGCTGGCGGTACTTCTTCACCAACTCCGGGTGCGGCGTCTGCGGCGTAGGGCCCAGGATATTCACAATTAATGTGTAGAGTTTGATCCGGCGCGTTTTTGACACGAGTTTCAACTTGCCCTGGTCGTTGACCACCTGAATCGCCGGGTTTTTCTTGTACTGGTAGTTGTGCGGCACATTGGTGTGTGAGAAGCGGCACGGCGGGGGCAAGCTGATGTTCTTGTTGGTGTAGTTTTCATGCGGGTCGTGTGTGGAGTTGAAGATTTCCTGTGTAAACTCCTTGATTTTCACCAAATCGCCGGCAAAAACCGTCTCTTTCACTTGTTGCGTGAGCGCGTCGTTTCGCGTAATGTACTGGAAGTCCGCCATTTCGCGAAACTGAAAGTTGCGGTCAATTATCGCAATCGGCTCAATCTTTACTGTGTGTGGATTCTGGATGTTGCCCAAAACCTCGGAGATCCGGAGCCCCGCCAATGCCGCCTTGTTCTCCGTCGTAAGCTGTGCCTTGGGGATAGACACTTTGAGCAAGATCTTTTGTTTCTGCGTATTTACCAGACCTGTGAGTGGGTGGTGGTATGGGTCCTTTGCCGATCGCAACCGGAGCTCCAACGGGTTCATTTTTGGGTTTTGGATTGCCTTCGCGATCCGTTGCTGACCGCCGAGCAAGCCAGTCGCCTTGTCCACGTTACGCACCTTCAACGGAAGCTCGAGTGCCGTGAGGTGAGGAACGTCTAAGGAGTGTTTCTTCGCTGGTTTGGGAGCCATATTGGTGTGCGAAATAGGTCGAGGAGAGAGCCAGGAGTAGTTGAGATGGTGGCTGTTTTGATCACTGGTGGTGGCTTGAAGATCGGGAGGGTTTCGATATGGGTAGGTGCACGACTATCGAAAGGAGGACAATCGGTAATTATCACTTTTTTTTCTCTGGTACCGTAAAGAATTCAATAAAAATACCCATTTATCAAAGTAGTATACGTTTTGGTACTTGGATAAATGACTGTCCTTCTTCAAACTCGCTTATAACCATATGGCACAACCAGTGAATGCCTGAAGGATACGAGAAGCAGAATTTGTGTCACGTGACTATAACTCAATTTGCATCCTGCATGCAACCTATACGGGTCTTTACGACGCAGATACAATATGGCTACGCCCTTATCTTCAAACGTACGCTTGAAAGACCCTCGACAGAAATCTTCCAATCCCACGTTATGCCACGGAGCGATGATTGGTAGAACCACTTCGCCCTCCTGGGCCACTCGCTTGCATCTTCTGCGTAGCTCTAGTGTCTCGACTGGGTCGCACACCCCACCACGAGTACGGCAGAGCTCCCTTCCCAACCCGCTTCTACAGGATCCTTTCAACTACGTCACCCTTGAGAAGCGAATAAGTGAGATCTACAGACGATACCCCCGCATGCACAAAGTACCAATCCCGCCCCAGACCTTTATCCAGGTGATTGAGGCGTGCCGTGAGCTAGAAAAACAGACGGAAAGGTCGCAGAACTTTAATTCCAGGCCGGTATTTGTATCTAAGGACAACCAGCCGAGTCTCATGAAGTTGTTAGATTTCCAGGGAAAATACAAGAGTAGCGACGTGGAAACGAAACTATTGGGCCGGTTTCTAGCCCGCTTCCACGTGGATTTCTACGAAGGGCTAACCGCAGAGTCTCCCATAAAGGCATACATCACAGGCGACCCAGTACCCGCGGTCGACCGGATTATTCTGGTATTCCGCGACATTCCCACGTTTTCTAGGGCGAAAATGGAAACCAAGCTAGCGTTTACGGCTTTGCGGGTCTTGCTCCAGAAGCACAACGACTACTACAGTGCCTTCAAGTTGATTGATGAGACTGTCAATCACAAGTACTACCTTTTGGCTAGGGAGAGTATGCTTCTCCGCCATACGATCCCCAAGTTGGGGCTCTGGTATGCCGGTTTCCATGGAATAATCGAGATAAGCTCCCTTTTGGCAGGTGTAGACTCCACCTTCTTGATCCACTACAACATGTTTATGCTCTCAATCGCTTACCTCTCGGCCACTGCTTCCTTCCTCATGATCAGCAACATGCGCACCAACTTTCTCCTCAATGGAAACAGGGTCCGGTGGCGATCCAGTACGTCCATCAGCTACCGCATCTACCACCACAACGAGTTAAAGATGATGGACCGGATTGTGGTTGCGTTTGAAGAAACTATGGAGCGAAACCCGATGAATTTCCACTTAGGCCGTGACTGGGTGCTCCAGGATATCCTCAGCCAGCAGATGTTGCAGCAGGGGATCATCCTTGAGGAGGACGTTTCGAGTTACCAGCAAGAGGAGCAGCGTCGTCTGGAGATTACCGACCCGAAGATTGACAAGTTGCGGAAACACATCCACCACCAATTGCGCACCCGCCGAATGATGCTCCAGGAAGACGAACTTGAGTCTATGTTCAAGGAGTACTGGATGAAGGGAGGTGATGGGTTTGAGTGGGCGGAGCCTGACCAGGATCCTGCGGAAATGGAGCGTGTACTGAAACAGGTGGGCACCCAAACGGAACCGCGCCCAGTGACGAGGCAGATTTGCTGAATCTTCTGTGCACTTACATACTAGATTTGACCAGATAGAGGAAAGATGTTGAGTAGACATTGAGTAAGCATACTGAGCAGACGGAGTAAACAAGTTTCAGGAGATCGTGCTTTAACAGGTGAGCTCCATCTCAACTTACAAGGCTGGGCAATAAAATTTCGAAGCCCGAAGCTCACCAAGCGGATATCTAGTCAAGTCTGAGAATTTCCAGAAAATCTACTCATACAAAATCATTAGCCTAATCTTTTATTATACCATTAATCCCCTTTCAATGTCAACGCACTGAAACATAAAATTCCTCTAAGTGGAAATGTCCAAATAGTTATTGTTGAGGAAGCTCATCTGCGCTTGTCTGTAGTTATCCTTTCCGGTGGAAATACCCAAACTATTAATATACATCATGTTGTTGGCCAATGAGTTGGTGTTCTGGTACTTCGGCCAGTTGGTCAAGGTAAACAACCCACCGCTGTTAGGGTTCAAGGTACTGGCAAACGCAATAAACGCATTTCGATAAATCAAGGACCCAGATGCAGTGACAAAATATTGCCAGATAAGGTCGTTGGCGTGGAACGTGCCGAGGATTGGGAGGCCTTGTAATTGCTGAGACAAGTAGGTGTAGCTGGTAACGTCCGGAGTGCGATTTAACATAAATCTTCTTGGAGCCTGGAACACGATGTCTCCCATCAAAGCAGCCATTCTCTTGTTCTGAGGCGTCAAAGCATTGAGTATACCAGTTCCAAAGGGAGAACCCTGTGTAATGTCATGCGGGTATAAGGTCAATAACTGAGACATCTCAGAACTGGTTATATTAGGGAACGAATACTGGATAAAGGCTTGCATTTCAGCATCAGTGGTCACGTTCAAGTTAGGGAGAGAGAAAATACTCCCTTCATCATTTTGGTCTCCAATGATGTATGGGATCCGCGCGTAGTGTCCGTCAGCAAGCATCTTCATCAGGTGGTAGGGAATGAAACCACCATCCGGTCTTGGCAAGTAAGAGATGTGCAAGGATTGGTAGGAAAGGAAACCGGGAACGGAGTTGCTTGCAGCTTGCATCTGGGTGTACAGGAGATTTCTCAAGCACTGTAGCTTATCCGTGGCATTCCCACATCCAGCGAAGCCAGCAACAGAGTCAAAGATACCTTGGGCGTAGTTGGAATCGATATCCTGGATTGGGGCAACAGTCCCGGATTGCATGATACCAGCTCTGAACAATGGCTTGCCCTTGTAAGTGTTGTCACCGTAGTTTGCAACCATCTGGTGACCCACAGAAATCGCACCTGCCGATTCACCAAAAATGGTAACCTTGCTTGGATCACCGCCAAACGAAGCAATGTTGTCGGCAACCCACTGCAAGGCAAGCCTTTGATCCAACAACCCAGAATTACCACTACCTTCGGCCTTGATCTCCTTGCCTGGCAAGAACCCGAAGGCGGCGACTCTGTAGTTGACTGAGACATAGATGAAGTCTTGGCCCTGGAGAGCCCCCTGCGCCATCAACTGCTGCGGCAAGTAGTAGTTGGTACCACCGAGGTCGAACCCACCGCCGAAAATCCAGAACATTACTGGCAACTTGGCGGTCGAAGAGAGGCCCCTCTTTCTGTACACATTAAGGGACAAGCAATCCTCGGACTGAGGGATGATCGCATTGAATAACGGGGTTTGCATTACCAATTCCAACGCCACTTTTGGCAAGGTATTGGTGTAGTCCGCCTCTGGGTTCATTTGGGGACATGAAGGACCGTAAGCCTGGGCACTGAAACCGTTCAAGCTTCCGGTGTACGGCTGGGGTGGCTTGAATCTCAAATTCCCGACGGGTGGAGCGGCATATGGAATACCTAAGTAGGATTCAAGATTGCTGAGGAGTTCGTAGTTACCGGTGATGGTATCACCGTTGGATAACGTTACCTGAGGACCCAACAGAAGACCGTTGATGGATGACGCCAACGTCAAAATTTGAAGGGCTAATCCCAAGCTAGCAAAAGCTGATTTCATTTTGAGGATACGCTTTCTTGATCGGATGTAACAACATTCCGAGTGGATGCTTGCCGCTTTTTATACCGTATTTCAAAAGTAGATTGAGTACGTCGGGAGTACCTAGACCTGCTTTAGCGTGCCAGGTGAATGACCGAACCCCGGCCTACTATTTCCTCTCATTATGTCTCGTCGTCTATCCTGGTGCAAGCATGCAAAGCGGGTGCATTTATCCCTACGCACGTGCCAAACTTTATGGTGCATGTACATCGCCCTTGTACGGCTATTAGAGGTTTCGCTTATTCTGAGCGATATAATTTCAAGTGACTGTCCAATTGGATGCAGCAGCCAAAATATCAGGCGTTATAAGGCGGGATCCCAACGACTGGATTCGTTTCCCGATGCGTAAATAATCACTAGGTTTGCAGGTGCGTGCTTTTTGTACGGTTCCATCAAGAAACAACCAGCAAGGCTACACATGTTCTTAGATTGCACAAGACTCTTTAAGTAAGGTGTTTGCTGAACGGGGAGAGTTGGCCCAAACAGCGCCAGAAAGAGATCTAGCGGATGAAAACTAGATGTAGGAGTATGGATCGTATCAAACGAGGCGGCACCATTATCCTTGTCATCGCCAGCATGACCTGCAGCAACAAAAGCTTAGCTTGATCCCGGATCCATACTGTTCATAGCGAATTTTGACACATGCTACAAACAGTCCGATGCTCTTCGTTTTGTTTCATAGCCTATAGATTTCTGTAGACTTCTAACATTCTAGTGGTGGCGTACCCAGCGCTTGGGCTTCCAAACCAACAGTAGAGGCGCAACTATAAGTGCGATCTGCTATAAGGCCCGTTCCGCGCCTACGTCGAGCCTGCGTCAAAGCTTTACTAATTAGCTCTCACTGGTGAGAGTTAGCGTAGGACAGCATACCGTAAGGATGCAGAAGCACGTTTCAATCTTGAAACACTAGTTGAATAGACATTCTTCATGTTAGGTACCAAAACGAGAAAAGATCCCCGACTCGCGGCTAATGCATTCCTGCAGTCTTCATGTCCGGTACTGCATCTAGCACGTTTTTGTCGAAGTTCCCATCTCTGTGTACCCGATAGCGACCATCCTCGTGGCCTCAGTGCTCGTCGGTGCTATTAAATAGAAAGAAAATGTGTAAGGTTTCAATATAGTAGGGCACTTAGCCAGTCTTAAATGCCCTGTGGTATCGTTTCCGGGTTCTAAATTTCCTTCGAGAGGCATCTCTTACAATTTGGTGGGAGGGTTAAACTGCGCAGCTTCTAAGCGTCGAATGGTTCGATCTAAATCGAAATGGGACTAAAATCCCGAGAAATCACACCTGATTGCTTATTAGCCCTGGCCTGTCTCAGGCAGTATGCTTGGTTAAAAATGTGCTAACTACTAGGATGCTAGTTGGTGCATCTTGGTCCACCCTCCGCATATTTGAAAGCTTTCTGGTCAATAACATCCGGAGAAAAAAAAAAAAAAAAAAAAGTCAATTCTAATAAATGGAGTATGAATCCCAAGATATTTGTAGAAATGTCTCAGTAGCATTATGGTCTCCTCGGTTGTTCCAAATATGAACCGCCAAGCCTGAAAAGTCATATAGTCACGTGAAACCCCCAGAGAGCTTCCCCTATAGTGAGAAGAGGAAATTGATGAGGCTTTTGGCGCTAACGGGTCGGTAGATATTCCAAGACCGTGGTAGATCACGATTATACCATGTCCTAACTTTGACAGGCTATTTTATTAAATAATTGCTTTTGAACCGGTTTGAGGGTATTGGAGAAAAAAACTGAGGAGGGTTGTTTGCTACGTTATTTTAATATGGCATACGCAATTATTGGTCATGTGATACTAGTCAAATCTACTCAATGACGAGCCTAGTGGGCTTAGCCCTAACCTCAGACAATGACATTGTTTAGCCTCCTCCTCTGAACCAGCTAATTTGAATATATTGCTGTATTCCCCCTTCTCCAACTCCTGGCATGACGTCACGTAGAAACGAGCGCCCGCTTTCCGCGGCTATCCGTAAATGCGCGACAAGCATTCTGGAAGGCAAATAGCCGAGGCATCCGATCATGCAGGGCCACTTTTCGCGGATTGATCTTTTACCATTGCTAGATCTATCATACCAAACCCCACACATCCATTAAACTCTCTGCCCCTGACCAAGTCCATTTCCGATGAATAAACTCAAGAAGTTGCTTTCCCCGGAGGATCCTGCAGAGGCGCCGCCCGTCAGACGCAGCTCCATCACCCGTCGCTCCTTGAAGCTTCTCCGAAACCACTCTAGCTCGTCTTTGTCCACCATGGACAACCCCTTGCCCAGGTCCCCCGAAGATTCTGATGACCCGAATGCACTAGATGTTTCTTCAGTGGCTCTTGACGGAGACGATGAGAGTATTGCGTCCGAGCCAGGCCCGGAGGCGCCGTACGTGCCGATTAAGACGGAGCGGCGCAAGTCAAAGCTCACGGTCAACTACGCCTCCTCCATCATTGGGGGGTCATCTGTGAAACACACCACCAACGAGCCGAAGCCCAAATCGTCGCACGATGCGATGAAAACCGACGATGAGGTAGCCACCGATCGCAAGGTCTTTTCCTTCTCATTGCCGTTTGGCAACACCAACCCATTGGCTCTGCCGCTCAGCCTTCCGCGGAAATTCCTCGGCTCCTTCACCAACCACCCGGAATCCGATGAGGGCTACAGTATGGATGAGTTGCGGCTTCGCTTGGAGCGCCAGGAGCTGATTAACACCATGGAGGAAGAGTTCCTCTTCAAAGACTTGAAGAAGTTGCAGTCGTCGCGATTCAGCGCGGTCAAGCGAACCTTGACTCCCGATATCGAAAACTTAAGGCAGTTGATCAACGGAAAAAAGCCGTCGCACGAGGTCTTGACCAATGAAAACGTGTTTGAACACATCGACGGTCCCGTAATCATTCTTGGCGGCTATCGTGGCTCGATTCTCCGTGACGTTAAAACAAAACGCCGCCTCTGGATCCCGTTCAAGGTCAGCTTGAACTTTCGCAAAATCAACTTGTGCTTGGGGCCGTCGGATGAGGATGAGTTGAAGGCCTCCCGGGATATTGTTGCGGATGGGATGTTGACCCACGTGGGCCCCATCGATATTTCCAAGAAGCTCATCAACCGCATCCGGCAACGGAGCGCCAGCAGCGGTGGATGCATCTACGAGTTTGGTTACGATTGGCGCTTGTCGTGCGATCTCAACTCTGCAAAGATGGCGGAGTTTCTGCGCACAATCACCGAAAAACACGGGAAAAAAGTATTGGTGATTGCCCACTCCATGGGCGGCTTAATCACCCACCACGCCATGAACCAGCACCCGGAACTCTTCCGCGGGGTGGTTTATGCCGGGGTGCCGTACGAGTGTCCCAACGTCTTGGGGCCGATACGTTTTGGAGACGTGGTTTTGGTGAATAACAACATCCTCACGCCAGAGGTTAACTTCATGATGCGTTCCAGCTATGTGTTTTTGCCCACGGACGGTCGGTTGTTTAAGGATAGAAAGACCGGAGAGAGATTTGACCTCAACTACTTTGACCCGGACGTGTGGGTGGAGTACAATTTGAATCCGTTGGTGTGTAAAAAGCGAAAGTTGAGGGAGGAGGCGGAAGAAAAGAAAGGACTGGAGAAAGGTAGCACCGGGTCCTCTCTGACGGGGGTCTCCAAGCTCTCCGCCGTGTCGATGAAGCGGACCTTGTCGTCCTTCACGAACCACTTTGCCAGCGAAAACTACCCCCCACAAGTCGAAGACGAGGACATGGGCAGCTATGCCATCTCGTTCTCAGAGGCGTATGACTACTTGACACGCACGCTTAAGCGGACGGCCAAGTTTATCGAGGAGTTGAACTTCAAGCCAGACTTGGCGGCCGAGTATCCGCCTCTTGCCATAGTGTACGGAAACACCACCCCCTCGATGCGTCACTCGCGTGTTCCGGGCTTGCAAGGCATCAAAGACGGCGACTACTACGACTTTGCCTACGGCCACGGTGACGGGGTGATCCACCAAAAGTGGTTGATGCCTGAAAGGAGGGGCTTTCCTATCGTGGAAAAGGTTCCCAGTGAGCGAGGCCACGTCAGTTTGTTGACAGATATGAACGCCGTGGGCCATGCCCTCCGCAGCATCCTTGAGGAGGAAAATAAGCGGGAAGCACAAAATTGAGGCTCTGTCTTTAGGTTACCTTCGCGTGTATATAGTTATGAGATATGCTAATAACTGGTGTATGAATAGAAGGTAATGGAGAGCAGTTAGTGTATAAAGGCAGACGAACCTGTAACAACAGGTGCCTGGATTAGCATATGCGATGGTGAGGAAGGTCAAGGATTTATTTGACATTATCTCTGTTTGCTAATTCTGGGTGTACACCTTGGGGGATCCCTCAGTTGGACCCTTGCATACGCAAGCACACATAAGATGTATGCTCCAGGAACGTATATACTATGCGCGAGTTTTTTAAACTTGTATCTTGCCATTTTTGAATCATTCCACTCATAATTCCCGTAATTGTGGACCTTTCACACTCTCGGGATACCTCCCGAGCTCTGTACCCCTCTCACCCCCACCCTGTCAACCCCTGTTCTCCCCCCTGTACATGTGTCTCACGTGCCTCTCACGTGCCCTTTGTCTCCTCCTGCATCCGCCAAATCTCGTGATTCTTTTCCGTGAATCTCGAACTTTTCCCCTTTCGCACACAAACGCCAGATACGTACGTCTGAGACGAGTCTCTAGCGAAGGGCTCTTCTTTAGCCTTTCCAGTCGTATATATTGCTTCCTCTCCGGGCTAGAAGCTATTACCATCCTACGCATATTCCACGTACCTTTGCATCAGCGCCTTGTTTATATTTTCCCACCGGAGTAGCCCCTTTTGCTTTGTTTTGGTCGCGCTGCCATTTGCACTCCATAGACACCGAATTCGTTTCTTGGCCTCACTTTTAAGTCCATACCCCCCATTTTATACCCGGACTTTCCATTTTATTCTCGGCTATCGCTTAAGGCCATCCAGTATCCTTATCTACGTTTTAGCATTTGATCCTCAGAGGGCCATTCCTGGTATCTGCACGTTTCCATAGCATTATACACACTTCTTTCCAATGGCAGAAGTGATTGGCTGGGTGGACCCCATTATATCCATGGCGAAGGACCCAGACTTGAACAAAGAAAAAGGTAAGACGGACGCGCTAATACACATCATCAGCGGGTTCCCCCTCACTGAAAAGCGGGTGTCGCGATACTGCACGCTCTCGTTCCAAGTTTTGCGTGACCTCGAGAAAATCGAGTTGAAAACACGGAGCTGGCAGTTCATGTCACTCGAAATCAACAGCGAGCAGCACTTTGAGAGCGCCGCGTCGCCCGTAAAGAACTTCAACACGCAAGTGGCCGCGAAGGTCACCCAGACGTGTGTGGAGATCCACAAGCTTCTCAGCCAGATCTCGGGCGAGATAGACATGGCCACAAGGGTGATCCAGACGTTCACACCGTCAGAGTATATCAGCGACTCGGGCACGCTCTTGACGGAGCTCACGCTTCGTAATATCAAGTTGAAGAGCGAGTTGAACGAAAAGGTGTCGATCACGTACTCCAAGGCCCGATTGATCAACATAGGCTCGCAACTCGAACGGCTCATGACCGAGAGTGTCGAGGACGAAGCTAGTCGGTCGTATGATGACGTTAGCGCCAACACCATCCGCTCGTACAAGTCTTTTGTGGCGTCATTGTTGAAGCAATTGAACAACGCCGTTTCCTCAGGCGACCAGACAGGGACGACCGAGTGTATTGCCGTGATTAATGATGTCGAAAAGATGTTTGAGGCGATTCCCAGGGAAAAAGATCTTGTCGGGAGAAAGAAAGAAAAGAAGAACTCGAGGGGCAAGGCTAAGGAGAGAAAAGGCGAGAAACGAAACGAAACAATGGATGAAAAACCAAGGGGACGGAATAAGAAAGAGCAAGGAGCCACCTCGCCTACCGCGCTTACGTCAGCCAAAACCTATCATGACATCCAGCCCACACCCGTGTCCATTTCGGATGACGAGGGTGCCTTGGGCTTTGGCGAGGGATCCTCAGATATGGTCTTTTCTGAATTGGAAGACTCACAGTACATTCCGCCAAGCTCCAAGTCGAGCTCTCCGCCGGACTCTGAGAAGTACCGCTACCATTCTACTGGCCGCCGTAACTCCATTTCCTCGCTAACAACCTCCACAACATTAAACCGTACCACGATCACTGAGGAGTTGCCGTACTTGATGAACGCGTTCGATGATGCAAAACAGGTGGAGGAGGATGTCAAAAAGGTGCAGCTTGCAAACGAAGAAGAGGAGGTCGGGACAAAAAAGGGCGGGACAAATGCCAGGTCTAGCTCCTCGAGTGTCTCCAGTCTGGGCACGTTTCAATTCAGCGAGGAGTATTCCTCGAGAAACAGCAGCACTGAGACCTACGAAAAGACTGAATCGCAGACCCTCCACAACCCGGCCTTTTCCCTGACCAATTCGCTCTACTCCGTGTCGCAAATGATCAAGCCGTTGCCTTTGAACAATTATTTGGTTGACAACAATCGGTCGTTCTTGGGGCGCATGGGCATCAAGCCACAGGTGGTGACCGCCCAGTTTGCCAAGCCCAAGCCTGCGATGTTTGTCACCGGCAGCACGCACCACCAGCGGATGGTCAAGGACAAGGAAAATGCGGATACGCCAGCGGTTAGTAGCGGCCACAAGCCGTTAACCCAGTCGAACTTGAACTTTATGAACCAGAAGCATGCCTCGGAAAAGCCCAGTATAGTGGCGTATGGGTTCCACGATGATCTGATTGATTAAGGGAGGGTGTTAGGTAAGTGTGATGAGTAACGTCGCTGGTATAGATGAACTTGTCGTCTTGGATGTGTATTTAGCGGTTTCTAATATATTTCATGCATTGGAGCTGGGTTTTCTTCGGATATATGGTTATGCACCGGATCTGCTTCACTTTACTCAAATCGTTTATTTTTATACTATACACGGAAACACCTGTGGCTATAACTTACGCTTCTTGGTGGCATTTTCTTCCTCTTCTTCCTCCCCGCTCAAGTCCAACTCCTCGCTGGACTCGTCTTCGGAGTCTTCATTCAAACCTGGAACGGCCTCGGTGTAGTACTTGACCGCGTATGGGAATAACTCCTCAACAATCAATCTGGTCAACTCCTCCCCATTTCTAAACTCCTTGCCTGGCTTCAACCCGGTCCACTTGAACCATGCAAAAAAGGATCTCATGCCCAAACGATATTTCTTCTTACCTTCAGCAGAGGTCTTGTCTGCAATCAAGTGCGGGGTGATGCTGGCCAACTCCACGGGCCACTCGACGCTGGCCACGGTGGAGATTAACCTCTCCTCGTGGTTGTCTTCGTCCATTACAGTCTTGAATTTCTTGGTGACGGACTGGGCGGCAATTTCACCGTGTGGCGCTTCAAACTGAAAGGTGATACTGAAGTCACGTGGGTTGGTGGCTTCGTCATTGGTGGCAACGTCGTATTCAACGTAGATGTCCTTGACAAACTCCAAGAACTTCAAGTCCTCCGGGCCAATATAGTCGATGAAATCCTCGTTCTGGGCAATCACAATGTACCAGAACTTTGGCACGTCAAGCAAAAGCTGTCTGCGCTTGATGTAGATCGGATGGGTCTTTTTGATTCTGAAAATGTCTGGGCGGGTTAGTAGGGTTTGTGGGTGGTGTGGTTTGTACGTACCTGCATCTCTTTCGGCCTGGTCGACTTCCTGTTCGATGCCAGCTAACCCCACAAGGGTGTTTTCAAGGAGATTGGTTTCGGTATCCGACATGTTGGGGGATTGAGAGGAATGGTGTTTGAGGGGGGTAAGCTAGGATACTGCCTTTGCTCTGCGTAAATAATAGGTCGTGTGCTGAAAATTTTTGGGCATCGCCGCGCAGATCTCGAACTACCAAATGTACGATTGATAAAATTATTTGAGGGGTCGTTAATGGCCCTACTAATACAATTAAATCTTTGTTAGTTTACGCCACGCCGTTATATGGTCAACCGCTTGCTCCGGGTACCTGAGTAAATGCACATTTTTATTGTCAGTGTCACCATATAGCCTGTATTGTGGAAGGGCAAAGTCACTATGAAGATTATTGTTTAGTCAACCCTTGTAGAAATATTTATAACTTAGTAGAAACCTCGAAAGAAACTTTCGGCCTTCCTGGCCGTATTTTTGCTCGGGTGTAATGGTTAACTTCTAGTTGGTGGGTATCTATATGCAGCCGTGGAAGGATGTGATGTATTCGGATTATGACTGAAGCCGAACAAGAATAGCTTGTCGTGGGCCAAAGCCAGTGACAGGGTTGGCGTATTCTTGACGGGATATGCACTTAAGAATCGTAGTCCGAGATTTGCCCAATTGTAGCAGTACCCAGTTGTCTTCACTTTGCCCACTGTGACAGTCTGCTGTTGAGAACGTTGCAACCCAGGTTTGTTCTATTCGAGCAATGTTGACGTTTCGGGATTGGAACCATTTTCTTTGGGGCTAAAATTTTGCATTTCCACAGGGCTCAACTAGATTAATTCGTCTCTGGACCCTAATCAATCTTGTCTCCAGACTCTAATCAATCTTGTCTCCAGACTCTAATCAATCTTGTCTCCGGACTCTAATCAATCTTGTTTCCTTCGGAAGCTCAATTAAATTAATCCCCTTCGCTTGCTTAGTTTCTCAATCATCTCATCATACCACGCCTCCACGCTCCCCTCACGCTGGTGGAGCGCCACAAGCATAATTGTCATGTTGTCGTATCCAATCCCCGTGACATTATTCGCCATCCCCAAACTGTTATCCAACACAATCTGGCAGATTTCCTGCAAGCTCTTCCCCTTCAATATCCAGTCGCGGATCTCGTTATTCAAAGTCTGGTTTTTATAGCAGTCCCAGATCCCGTCGCACGCCAACACCAAAAACTCGTCCAGTCGGCCGAGCGTGTGAACAATAACCTCCGGCTCGCATGTGACTGGCGTCTCCTCGGGGGGGATGCGCACCACCGCGTGGCGCTTACCATTCGGCCCCGGGACAGACATTAGGCCGGCCTTAAAGCCAAAGTCGCCGAACGCGCGACTGAGCGCCAACACGCCGTTGACTCTGTTCATCGCTACAAAGCCTCCCGAGCGGTGGATACGCATGAGCTCCCCCACATTGTTCGGCTTATGATCGTACGAGAGCGATTTGGCAATCCCATTGACAGACACGTAGCACCGCGAGTCGCCCACGTTCGCCACCACTAGCCGCCGATTCACCAAGAGCGCCACAACGGCGGTGCTCCCGGAGTTGAAGTTCTGCTCCAGCAACGCGCTATCGACTTTGAAGAAGCAGTCACGGAGGAACTTGAGGTAGTCGATCTGCGCCTCAATTTTCCCCAATCGCTCCAAGAGGTCGCCCGACGTGCCTTCTAGCAGGTTGTGGAAGCGCGCGAGGAGGCGTTTCATGAGCAAACACGGCAAGACTTCGGAGACATACTTGGCGGATTTCTTGCCCCCATGGCCGTCAAAGACCCCAAAGATGGAGATCTCAAAGTCCGGATGGATCGAAGCGTCGTGTGCGAGGCAATGGGCGTCCTCCATTGTCACGCGATACCCCTGCATCGAGCCAATGGACGTTGTGAGACTGGCCGACGTGTGTTTTGTCTCTAGGGACTTTTCATCCACAGAATGTGATGCGAACTGGCCCATGTTTACGGTAGGTTGTAGCACTGGTAAGCAAAGGGCGAAGGTTAAGACGAAGTATGCGCGGGAAAGAAAAATGTGGAGTCACACGGATTTTTCGCGGCAATCCTTGTGTCAAGTCGCGCGTAGAATCTGGGGTGGCATGTGTGGGCATCACGATAGAAACATAGGTTTACAGGGGGGTTTAAAGGGGCGAAGTTTATTCAATTGGTGATCTACATAATTATAGGGATGTGATGACACGGAATTATGACGTCTTAATGTATTGGAATGGTGGTTAGGCCATTGCTACAAGTGGTATGAGTCTGGTAAAATGCCAAGGCAAAGTATCGGCGACTTGAGCCGAGGTGGCGATGCGGCTCGATACAAGTCCTAGCCTGCGCGAATGGCGGAGATATAGCATATGTTCTAGGTGAGAGGTCAAATAGCACCCCCTATGAATGGTTAAATCCAGTTGGTATTAAATCCGTCAATGTACTATCTCTTTATAATTATCTATAATTATGGGAGAGTTTCTAAACTGGAATATTTACTGTTTTTTTTGTATTTCCTGCTATTTAATATAAATTTTTGCCAAAAAAAAAGCGTATCTTCACTACACCTTTGAAGAACATTAGAAAATAATCTAGCCATTGAGCACTGTAGCCTACACCTTAATTAAGCTCAAGTTCCGTTTCCTCTCGCAATCTTTCGCCGAAACCGAAGTTATTTTATTAGTCAGCTCTCTAGCTTGTACGTGGCCTACCTATAAAATATGATGCTTTATATCATTCAAAGCGCTCACTCACGCTTAACTCTACAACCATCCCATTAGCATTAGTATACATTTCATATCGGAAAGATAACTTCATTATATCCCCCGTTCATTAGTTTTCGTAGTCCGGGATAGCACCACGGACCCACGGCACCGCGAGAATATCGCCAATTCTCCACCGCTTGTCCTTTCTTATAAGACAGTTCGTGACGATCCATTTTGCCTCTGCATATGCCAGCGACAGGTGGTTCCTCAAGTGCGCCTCCGCCAATTCGGCCATGGTCGCATTGGACGTTTCAGCTCCGGTCTCCTCGCCATCCTCGCTTTTGAGCAACATCCAGTCCCATTCAATTCTAGCGATGCGGTGGGCGGTCCGCGAGCGCGCCCGGCGGGACGAGGAGGTGGGATTAGTCCCTGCCACCGGGTCAAAGGGTAAGCGATTCTCGAGCAAGGCGTACAACACCACCCCCATCGACCAAGTATCGGTGAGCGTTCCGTCGTACTCGACCCCCATGAGGATCTCAGGCGCGACGTAGTCGTCAGACCCGCAGCGCGTAGTTAATGGAGGGTCTGTGGCCGGCAAATAGTGCTTTGATAGGCCAAAGTCGGAGATGGTTACGAGGGGAGAGTTCGAGTAAAGCCGTTCCGCAAGCCCCTCCCACGCGCAGTTGAGGAGAATGTTCTCGAGCTTGATGTCGCGGTGCACATAGCCGCTCTGGTGGAGGTAGGCGACGCCGCACGAGAGCTCGGCGAAAATTCGCCGGATAAACATGGGAGTATACTCGGCGTAGTGGTTGATAGTCATGTGGAAAAGGTCGCCCCCGGAACAGTAGGGCAAGACCATGATATTCTCCTCGTCAGTGTTGGAGGTCCCAAGTAACTGAATGATGTTCGGGTGGCACACGTGGCGCAACGTGGCAATCTCTAGGTTGATGCTGTTCTCAAACTCAAGCCGCAAGTGCTTTGCCGCCGGGTACTTTGTGATTTTGATCGCCGCAAGCGCTCCCAGCGCCATGTCTTCGCCAAGAACCACCTTGGAGAAGCTTCCTTGGCCGAGCTCTTCCTTCGTCCTCCATCTGTGTTCGACCTGCTGTCTGTCTTTCGCAGCAAATGTCTCTCCATTACCTAGAACCTCCCTGGGGGGTTCGATGTGACTGGCCTCCTTGAGACCGCCCTCGAGCTCAGGAATGCCCGAAACGGAGAAATTTCGATGCTGTGGCGACGTCACAGTGTAACCAATATCCCGCGGCCTGTACTCTGACAAAATCCGCGAGTTGACGCTGTTTGAGTGGCTGGTGTCGTTGCTAGTGATCGTCTGTCCTTGTTTCAGTTTACGGTATTTGGGGATGTGCAAGGCGCCCTGCGAGTACACTGGTGGGCTGCGCTGTTGCTGCACATACGAAGATTCGGTGGCCTTTGGTGAGGTAAACGAGCCGAAGGCATTTTCTGAGGCCACAATTGGCGTCGGTAGCGAAGAAAGGTCCGCGTAACGTCCCTGGCGCTCTGGCGTCTTCAGCGCCTCCACCGCTTCCTCTACAAGGTTATCTGATGGCGGAATGGTCACAGAGAGCGCCATTCTAGGAGTTTGGCGGTTTGGTGGGCTCTGGACCATGTTCTGTGGGAACGCCAACGGCTGGGCGTTATTTAGCAGAAACGGCAAGTCCAAGTTGGGTTTCTGATCCGTCATTGTCAATAGCGAAGCAGAACGTAGATAGGATTTGAAGGAGCGTAGATAAACCCGTGGATAAAGGAAGAGCCCGTAGATAAAGGTGCCTCCCCGGCATGCCTTTAGAGCAAAACCCTCTCGACTTTAAAGGAAGAGAATTAGCAAAGACTTCGCTGCAGGATACTGTTCTCCATCTCTGGTTCCTGTGCGTTTAGCCTTGCTAAAGGACGCACAGGCACGCACATCAAAGAATGCCACAACGTTACTATTTAGCTTATCTTTTGTGTAATTCCCTTTGTATTGTTTAGATAATATCTTTACAAGGCTGAGACTATGCCCCCGGGATCTGGACCTAGCGCACGGCTTAAGCCACTATTCGTGAATGAAACCATGCGGGACGGACACTCAGTGCAGGAGTTGCACCTAAAGTCGATAAGGTCACGGTTGGGACTATGTAGACGTGCGCCGCAGTATCGAAATCCGCATGGCTGGCTGCCCAATGCGGAAGCTTGCCTGCCCAATCTGTGAATGTCGCATTTGAAAATCCTCACCCAGGTTTAACAATATGTACATGCTGCATTTGAAAAAGACATGGTCAGACCGGTATATCGGTGGTAGACTGCTTCTCATTGGCTTCTTACATAAAACAGAACTGAGGTGAGCTTCCATGATATCAGAAGCGTAGTTTACGATGGCAAGTGTCCACTCTTCAAGAGAACGATTTAGATCGAAACCGCCCGATACGGACTGCGGAATCGTATAGCTGCGTCCTCCCCCGGAAGATTCTAATGCTGGGTTCATATAACTTTGCCGAGTAGCATGTGTAAGAAGCATGTGCAAGAGGCTCGTATCAGAAGCATGTGCAAGAAGCTCGTATCAGAAGCATATGCGGGAAGCTCATATCAGAAGCTTGTGCAAGAAACTCGTATCAAAAGCTTGTGCTTTTTTAGATACGATCAAAAAATCTCTAAACTAGAGCTCGGTAGTGGAAGAGGACGCAGCTCAATATTTTATTTGGAGAGGAAAATTAGCATTGCAAATAGAAATATTAACAGTTATGAACATGTACTTGTCTAGATATCTCCACTACATGTCTCTACTTTGTATATAACACAACTAGCACCGTCAGAGTAACCCATCCAAAAACTTGGCCAGAACGGATGCTTATATGGACCATCAAAGCCAACATACCGTGGTATATTTTCTCCGTTAGACCTTCGGGCCTCTGAAGTGTCTGTTGAATGTGCCCTTTCCAAGCCCAATCAAGTGACAGCTTCAAATATCTGCTAGTCTTACTGATCTGTGGAGGAAGCACCCAGATTAAGAGCTGTACCCTATGTATTACAGAGAGTACGCCCTCCCGCACTACACCCTTTTATAATGAAAAATGCGGATAAATATACATAGCTTAGCGGCCCTTCTTGCTGCCCTTTCTGGTCATTTCCGGCACCTTGAAAGGAACCCTTAAAGATGCAATCTTATACGTCGAGGCGGCAGACTTTGGAATACCGTAGGCGTCAGCCTGGGCAACGGTAGCAGACTTGACCCCACACCCCAAGGTCTTGAACAAGTTGACCAACTTGGATGGCTTCAAGGACAATTCCTGAGCCAACGGGGAGATTTCCACCATGAAGGAGTCAATGTGCAAGACAAGACACAAGATGTAGCATAAAAGCTTGTCCTCGTGCTGGGGGTCGATCACAAAGCCACGGTCCTTAGATCTGCCAAAAGCACCTGGACGGGCAATGGCAAATCTGTCCAAGATCCCGTCGACCAACACATCTGGCGGGTTGTTCAACTTCTCAGACAAGTTGTCCTTGTTGGAGGTGCGTCTGTTCTCGTAAACGCCCATCAACAACGATGTGTAGTATAATAATTGCAACTTGGTAGTCTGGGAAGACGACAGGATGGCCGGTAAATGAGCATTGACAAAGGCAGAGGTAGCAAATGGCAACATCTCCGCACGCTTCTTGGCATCCTTCTCCTTCAAGATCGGACTCACTCTCAAGAACTCCCACTCGTGCGCTGGAATGATGCTCTCGACGGCGTAGACGTCCTCCACGTTCGTGGCGTCCGCATTGCACGGTGGCACCGGTCTTTCGTTGCTGACGTTCTGGGCCAACTCCTTTCTGGACGGCAACTCCAGTGTGCTGGATTTGACAGCGTCCACGATGTCCAACTCCACGTTGGACAACTTCTCGGCATCGACTCTGTTTCTCTCTTGATCGGTGATCGCCTTCTTAGCCTTCTTGGTACCGAACGCCTCGCCCAACGCGTTACGCTGGACCATCATCCGCACGTTCTTCTGCTGGATGGCTGGCTTGGTCGAGAAGCGCTTGGCTTTCGCCGTCACCTTTGCCAAAAGCATCGGCGTCTGGTACAACTCCACGGACTTGTTGACCGGATCGTACATCGCAACCACGTAGTTGTTGGTGTCATCTGAAGCGGTCTCACCGTTGTACTCTAAGGTTTCGTTTTCGCCGTGGAGCGCAAACTCGGCTGCGGACTTGTGCTTGTAGAGCTGGAAGTCGGTGGACTCTGGAATAGACATCCCGTTAAAGAAGGACGTGCAGACCACCGATGGATCTTCCGAGTACGAAGAAACACGCAACTCGGTGATCTTGTTAGACGCTCTCTTTCTCTTTTCGCCCATGATGTGTATTGGATGTGGGTTGGCCTGATCTAATAAGCTATGATACCTGCCAGGTTTTTTTTTTCTTTTGCAGGGTGGGAAATTTTTTTCGTGCGTGCGAAACCCGATGTGAAAAATAGAAAAGATTAGCTTTCCTGCACGGAATCCTTAACCCCGAGGGGAGTTGAATATTAGTGAGACGGCCTGATATCCAAATTATTCGTATTCTTTTGGCATATTCTATTGCACAAAGAATCCCATGTCGAGTATAGTCACCGAGATGAAGGTTGTAAATCTTCGCAAGACTCACTACGAGGTGATGGGTGTGGCCCCCGACGCTCCAGCATCCGAGATCAAGGCCGCCTACCGAACCCGGTTGTTGCTCACCCACCCGGATAAACTCAACCAGCGGGAGACCCCCTCAAAGGTTGATGCATCCCAGGAAATCGCAGAGCTCAAAGAGGCGTATGCCGTGCTTCTACATCCCGAGGAAAGGGCGCAGTACGACCGCGACTTGCAAAAGTCGGTGCAGAGATTTGGGTTCAATCTCAACGGGGACGGCCTTGACATGTATACTCTTGAAGACTTTACAGTCCATGAGCCGAAGGGCGATGAGGCGTACTTCTGGACCAAGGACTGCCCGCGGTGCACTGGCCATGGCGGGTTTGTGCTTACAGAGGGGGACTTGGAATCGTCGGGCACCGACGACGGGGAGGGCGGGTTCGACTTGATTGTGCAGTGCAATATGTGCAGTTTGTGGTTGAAAGTGAAGTATTTTGAGGAAGAAGAGTAGGGGAAGGTTTCAAGTTTCATTTTAGAGGTGAACTAGGTTCTGCGAGCCTAACCAGACAAGGCATGGGCTCGAAGCATTTTTCTCGCTATCGGAAAAGCAACCCCATTTCAAGGTATAGCACTCAGACCGCTCCCAGGAGGGTAGATAGCCACCGTTTCACAGACAGTCAGACGTACCATGATAGAGCTATGCGTGGAATTATAAACTATATGCCACGAAAAATAGCCAAGTACAGTGAATGGAAGGTAGTATGTTGTATATTCCGCGTTCGTCCTGTGACCTACAATCCTTAGTCCATGTTTATCACTCAAAGATACTCTGTTAATTTGAAACCCTCTGCCCTGCTCTTTTACAAATAAATCAACTAGCTAATCATATATTATTTAATAAATATCACTCGCTGGTTTAATAGCGGTAGGGAGAAGTAGACCCGTCGTCGTGTAACCCCTCATCTGCGCTGCTGGGATCGCCGTCATCCACATCTGTCTCATTCAACAATCTATCTTCCTCTATGTCATGGTAACTGCTGCTCTCCAACGACTCGGCGATTCTCTCAGGACTTCCCGCAACCTCTTCCTCCTCAGACAAAACGATATGGCGCTCGCGTCTGCCAAATCTCTCCTGAAGATCAGTCTTTAAGTTTCCGGTCCATAGCCGGGTCTTTCTGAGGCTAGTCTGGGCTACGGCCACAACTGTAAGGAAGGCGGTCATGGCACCTTGTTTCACCTTTCCCAAGGTGGATGAATCATTGCTGTCTTCGGTAAAGGCGTTCAACAAGCTTGGTCTATAGTCGTCCTCATCGTCCTCCAACCGAATTGGCCCGGTGAAAATCCTCAACTTGTCGCCGTAGTTCTTTACAACATACCTTCCAACCACAAGCGAAATCCCCACTACCCCGAGCATCGATACGAAAGCCTTGAATACACCCATCTTGGTAATCCCGTACATCTCATTGAACCTCGCATTGCTACCAGGACATGCCTTGACCTCCTTCTTGTCCATCTCAAAGCCACCCTTGCAGGTGCTAAGCGGAATCTTGCGGTACCCCGTCGAGACCCAGTATTCCACCTGGTCCTTGTTGCGGTTTCCCTTTCTGTCGAAGCACATGTCTTGCAAGTGGTTTGGCGGGCTGTAGCCGGCGATCAAGCGGCACGTGTCGTCTTTATCTCTGATGTAGTTGAAATCACATTCAAAGTCCTGTCTGGTGCACGCGCAATCCTTCACAATCAGATGTGGCTGGACAACCTGGGTGCCAATGAAGCAGTCACGGCCCGGAATCTTGCGCAAGTACCGGGTTTCTCTCCCGAACAAGCAGTTATCCGGGGATAGTGGGTGCTGGGGGCTCCAGATCTCAAAGTCGTCGGTTGTGCTTTCCAAGTTCTGGACATCCAAGTTACACTTCCGCTTGTACAACGTGCTGAAGTCGATCTGGAAGACCCGTGATCTGTCACCGTGGCGCATGGCCAACTTGGTGAACAAGAGGAACTTCTTGGAGTTGTCGGACGGGACGGTGGAGATATCCTCCACCCAGACCTTTTCCTCACTAAAGCGGAACGTCTCCCAGGTGTCGCCCTCGTTCAAGGAGTACAAGATCTCGTTCGTTTGGTCCAAAGAGTTTACAAGCACGATAATGGACCCCTGGTCACCGTATTCCCACATATAAACTCCCTTGCGGACCTCCTTCCAGGTGATCCCGCCGTCTCTTGTGAGGTACGTGTTGCCATCATACAAACTCTGTAAGGTCTCGCCAACGTTGCCGGTGGCCACCATCATGCCCAAGGCACCCTGGGAAGAAAAGGTGTCTCTGTAGTCGGCCCTCTCGGTGTAGCCGTGTAAGTTCAACGAACATTTTTCTAACGGATTGCCGTAGCACGGAGTTTTGACCCCATTCGAGTCAATGGCAGGCGGGTGGATGTACTCCCAGTTCCCCCCGTCGTTGTGGGTGATCTGCGACTTGACCTTCTTGCGGGCGCCGGCACGCGCCTCGTTAGGGTTCAACACAGTGTTGATTACGCTGATGCCCTCAATCCCCTCCATCTTTTCAAAGTCCACGTACCCGCGGAGGTCGCGGTTGACGTTGCTGACGATCTGGTTGTAGTACGTACCGTTGGAGTTGGACTTTAAAATGTTGCCAAACTCGGTGCTGGAGCGGTCATTCGTTGTGATGTGCATCCAGACGGAGTATTCCGTCGCCGATATGATCGTGTACGCCTGATGCTTGCTGAGTTCCAATCCCGCAGGCAAGCTGGTCTTGTGCCAGTTCTTCCCGTTGGTGGAAACGTACGCCTCCACCACCCCGCTGTCACCCTTCTCCACGGTGGTGAAGAAGTACTCGCCGCTGGTCTCAAAGTCTACTACGTTTGTCAACACCACCTCGCGCGTCTTAAAGAAATCCTCGCTGTACATCAACTCAGACCGGAAGTTGTTAGACTTGGTGGCCGGTCTGTCGCAGAGCACCAACGGATTGAACGTGTTTTCGTGCAACTTCACGATAAACGAACACATGTTGACGTTCTCCTGCATTTCCAACCACCTCTTCCCAAACGACTTGGAGACGTACGCCACGGTGCGACAGCTGAGGGAGCCCGGGTGAGTGCACCCCTCCTGGCCCAACCAGATCAACCAACTGTCTCTGCGCGGATGGAATCGGATCGGCTGCGTGTTAGGCGAAGGGAGCGACGGAGTCCTGAACGACTTCCAGTTATCCGCTCTGTCGCGCGAGTACACCACCTTTTGGTTTGCGGCGATCAAGTACACGTGATCTGAGTTATAAGGGTTCACGTGGATGGAAAGAATCTCCTCGCCAGGTGCCACGATTTCCCACGAGTATCCCTGGTCATGGGTCACATAGCAGGTGTTTTGGGTCGTGAGCGCCAAGATGGTTTCGTCGTTGTTGCCGTGGTCGTTCTGTTTCAAGTAGACGTAGTCCCTGACCTTTCCGTTGAAGGAGAAGTATGAGGCTTTGACCACCTGGTTGCTCAATCCATCCTTAGAGTCTTCCTTTTCCCCCTCCTCTTCGTCCGGGTTGCCGCTATCAATGTTGGAATCGTCGTCGTCATCGCGTTTGATGAGGTAGGTTTCTGCGGGACTGCCAGAACCAACCAATAGTTCGTTTGTGCCAAAAAGCGGTGACACGTTTTTGGACACTGCAGAGGAGATAAGGGTGCCCAACACCACCAAGGCCACACTTCTGTATAATTTCATGGTAAATGAGTAAGTTGTGAGAAAAGACTTGCGTTTAAAAAACGGGGCGTCTCTGTTTATATACTCAAATTGCAAGTCTGGGTATTTTCAACAACCCTTCAGGGTGATGGAAGTTGTGCAGATGGCAGAGATAATATGCACACCGACAACTCCGACTTGGAAATCATGCATATGCGAAATTGTCTGGGGCAAAATTCTGGAATTTGTCTTGGACAATTAAACTCTAATGAATCGGGTGATTGCTGAGTAATTGTTAATTGATTCGACACGGTATATCCTATCTGATAGATTTACAGGGGTAAAGAATCAAAGCTCCCCCTATCACACTAGCATATAGAATCTATGTGGCGTTACTAGAGCAGGGAGCGACCGTTTAAGGGTCCTGACACGGATATTTCCGCGCCGCACCGGCCTCGATATCTCCGATCAACTTATGTTATTCTAGCAGTTACTGATTTCGGTTAGATTTATATTCGTTGTTAGCAGCCTGGCTAGCTCAATCGGTAGAGCGTGTGACTCTTAGCAGTACGCGATCACAAGGTTGCGGGTTCGACCCCCGCGTCGGGTTTCATTTTTTGTCTGTGCCACGTACAGGTTTACTCAAGACAATTATGTTCTACTTGTTGAAATCTGTCCTTGTGCATATTTGATGTCATGGGGTTGTTTAAATGTCTGTGAATAAATGCCAGATTGACTTACCTTGTTAGTCATGTTGAAACCTGTTTCTACACATATCTGATGCCACAGGATTGTGTACAAATTGGTGTGGAGAAATGCCAGACTGACTCATCTTGTTAATCAAATGATGGCTCAGAATTGATTTCGGTATAATCAAAAGCAACTTTACTGGAAAAAACTATTTATCTACAAAAAAAAGCATACAACGTCTGTAGTAAAATTGACATTTAACTGGACAGACGTCGGCAATGGTTAACCTCCTACCTCTGATAGGTTGGCACCCTTGTATCGTATCCGTCTCGGTATATAAGATAGAAATCTAGTTTTATATAAAAAAGACTAATTTCATAGCCAGGCAATCCCCCTGGTTTACAGCATCTGGCATGATACTTACTTTAGATGAGAATGGCCTGAGGTTCAATTCCTCGCTCAGTCCGATACTTTTCCTTTTTATTTGGCAAATACTTTCACACCTCCAGTTGGACGATATTTTACAATACTGACTATCCGGCATTTCGGTTTCCGCTACCTTCTAGGTGTATCACAATCTCCCTGAATAACAAACTAGACTGTATCAGAGCTATTATTCCTGTGCTACATGTGTACTCGAGTTCTTACTAACATTAACTCATATAGCTATTCAATGGAAAGGGCTTCTTAATCAACATTGATTAGAAAGAAAAGGCTTGGTAGTTATCGTTGAGGAAGCTTATAGCTGCCTGCCTGTAGTTGTCTTGTCCGGTGGAAAGACCCACAGTACTAATACCCATCATGTTGTTGGCAAGAGTATTGGTGTTCTGGTACTGTGGCCAGTTGGTCAAGGTATACAGCCCACCGCTATTAGGATTCAAGGTATTGGCAAACGCAATAAACGCATTACGGTAGACCAAGGACCCAGAACCAGTAACGTCGTATTGATCGATGAGGTCATTGGCGTGGAACGTGCCGACAACTGCGGTGCCCGTTAATTGTTGGGAGTTATAGGTGTATCTGGTAACGTCTGAAGTGCTGTTTAACATAAATCTTCTCGGGGCTTGGGAAAAGATATCGCCGATTAAAGCTGAAATTCTCTTATACTGAGGTGTCAACGCATTCGAAGTACCAGACCCGAAAGGAGAACCCTGAGTGATATCCTGTGAGTATAAAGTCAACAACTGATCTAACTGGGAGGAAGAAACTTCGGGGAACAAATAGTCGACATATGTTCTCACCTCAGCCTCAGTGGTCACGTTCAAGCTACCGAGGGTGAAAATAGTCCCCCCATCGTTCTGGTCACCGATAATGTATGGTACTCTCGCGTACTTTCCGTCCGTAACCATCTGTGCCGGCAGGTAGGAAATAATACCACCATCCGGTCTTGGCATGTAGGAAAACTTCAAGGACGCATAACCGAGCATACCAGGAACAGAGTTACTTGCAACCGCCATTGTGTCATATGGAACGTTTCTCAAGCACTCTAACTTGTCGGAGGCAGCATCACAGCCAGCAGCATCAGCAACAGTGTCGAAGATGAGTTGTGGGTATGCCGAATCAATTTCTAGAGATGGAAGAACAGATCCGGGCTGCATGATAGCAGCTCTGAACAATGGCTCCCCCTTATAAGTGTTGTCACCACTGTTTGCAATAAGGTGGTGGGCTACCGACATCGAGCCAGCTGATTCACCGAAGATGGTGACCTTGCTTGGGTCACCGCCGAACGAAGCAATGTTATCGGCAACCCATTGTAAACCAAGTCTCTGGTCCAAAAATCCCGCGTTACCACTGCCCTCAGCCTTTATCTCCAGCCCTCCCAAGAACCCAAAGGCACCAAGTCTGTAGTTGACAGAGACATAGATAAAATCTTGGCCCTGAAGGGCCCCTTGCGCCATAAGTTGTTCTGGCGGGTAGGTGGTGGTACCACCGATTTCGAACCCACCACCGTAGATCCAGAACATCACCGGCAACTTGGCGGTAGAGGAGAGACCTCTCTTCCTGTACACATTGAGGGTCAAGCAATCTTCGGATTGAGAGACGATCGCGTTGAATAATGGGGATTGCATCACTAAGCCCAAAGCCGCACCTTGCAAGGAATTGGTGAGTCCCGCTTCCATGTTCATCTGAAAGCACGACGGACCGTAAGTCAGAGCATTGAAACCGTTCAAGCTCCCGGCAAATGGCTGGGGCGGCTTGAATCTCAAGGATCCTACGGGAGGAGCGGCATAAGAAATACCCAAGTAAGATTCAAGGTTAAGAGTATCGTAGTTACCGGTGATGGTGTCTCCGTCGGACAACTTAACTTGAGGACCCAGCAGGCCATAGACGAATGACGCTAACGCCAAAAATTGAAGGGCCATTCCCAAGTTGGCCAAAGCTGATTTCATTCTGAAGATAATTTATTTTCAATAATAATGATACTTTTTTCTATGTTGGAACTACTTTCGAGGGTAATTGCAGCCTATATTTATACCCTTTCTTGGAAGTTCCCAGCACCCATGTTTAATGGGTTGGAAATCGATTTTTTTTACCGTAGGATAGCTTTTGGCCTATAGCGGATAGGAAACCTCCGCTGGTGCGTCCATCATTTAGTGCGTTATTGTTCGCCATAGCCATGTAAGCACTGATAGTGCATGCATTTATCTCATCCCACCTTCGTAAACTAAAAGGCGGTAGTAAGTACAATGAAACAGGTCATTCATTTGTACCTTAGAGATGTTCACAACTTGTACTTGAAACACCAAAAGGGAAAGTTGGGTAAGACTGAAAGCATTTAGAAACCCTCATGACGCATGGAAAATGCTTATAAGGTCTACAGCTTGCATGCATATGCCGATTTGCCGAATAAAATAACCTTCACCCTTAGCATCGTTTCCATAAACTACAAGCATTATGCTTCACGGCGTTGCTTAGTTTGCATTTCCGTTAACTTCTACATGGCCTTCCGTTTATGAATGATCAATAACCATACGTTCACAACCGGAGGAGAGGGTAGACCAGAACTAGCCTATAGTTTTGTCTGTATATATTATCTATGAAAAAAAAAGTTCTTAGTTAGTTAATGATATACACCGCATACTAGATATGCAACAGTTTATACCCGGAAAAGAATCTTTCTCATGGTGTTAGACCTGCGTACTGGGTACCGAAAACCAAAGCTTCACTTGCACCGTATGTAGAAGCTTTTTTCCATCTGCATTCAGCAGCCCCAGGTTCCATATTTGTCATTAATCTGTCTAACAAGGATAGTGGCGTTTTCTCTGTCAGCTGTCAAGGATTAAACTTTTTCCTTAACCTTGAGTTAAGGTTTGCTAGGATGGCATACAGGTGGTTATAGTTTTAAACGCGACATTTGTCATAAATCCTGTGATTACCACGGCCGGAATAGCGGCTGCGATCTCAAAGTTCTATAGCCTACGCAACGGTTGCTACTAGACGCTATAAGTGTTCTAACCTAAATCTGTCCAAGAACTCGGATAAACAGGAGGCGATTCTTGGCTCAAACATAGATCGTTATAATTAGACATTACGCATAGACTAGTCTGGAATTATCTAAATATTCGGACGAGCGGACCTTAATTTTTTTTTGCATCTTTTCACGAATCTCTATAATTTTGGTTTTCGCCAATGGCCCACCAAAGCCCGATTAACCCTCCCAGCCTGATGCTCCATCTGTCCGGGATGTCTATAGCTTAGACATGATGACTAATATTATATAACTGGTTACGCTGTCTACTGGTAGCTGTCAACGATGAAAGAATTCCACCAGTCTTCTTGGAGCCACAAAAATTCTTTGTTTTTAACTCTTAGTATAAGTATCTAATACACTAGTAGACCAATTCTTTAGCGCAATCTCCTCGGGACGTGCAACAGCACTCATTCCTTCACAACTCTTAGGGCTTGGGCAGGTTCTCTCGACCTTCTGGCTTTCACCAACCTTGAGGCTACATCTTGTATCTGAATGAACCTCAGCTCCACCTAGACCAACAGAAAAATAGTATAACTTGTCATTGTGGAATAAAACTCTGATTGATGCTCATACTAAATTAAGAATATATCATAATAGTTGGAAGCTGCTTCAGCATACTATCTGCCGGAATCAACACTAGCGTTTTCATCCGCGAGTAGCCACCTGTGTTTTAGTCCCCTAAGATCACCACTAGAATTCTAACCCTCTTGGCTCAGCATTCTCTTCGCTCGTGTTAGAGGGCAGACTCCGACCTCTGACACTCAAATCTGATTGCCGCGTTCTATACCACATAATTCCGTAACCAGGAAATCCCCTTGATTTGCAGCGCTTAGTGTCAGTGATCGGCTCTATAGCGGACCAAACCCTTATCGCAGTTCCCTTATTATAACCAGGCACATGAAACTATACTCATTATCTCTCACCACCTATATGATTCTAGTACCTATTGGATCTTCAGTCCGGAGATTGTGGTATGTCGTTCTATCTACAAGATACATTTACAATAATCCATGACAAGGTAATTCTTGAATTAATCGCATATCCTGCCAGCAGGAAACCACTTCGTTATATAGCCCTCTGGGCTTGAATCACCACGTCGCTTTACCCGTGCTAGAAAGCTAGTTCTAGTAACTGTCATCAACCCATTCTGGTAGCTACACACGATACCACTCATAACCTCAAAGATAGCTTCTCAAACTCTGGCATCGCCATTAGAATCCTGGCTAGTTCAATCAATAGAGTGTGTGACTCTTAGCAGTACACAATCACAAGGTTGTGGGTTAGACCCCCGCGTCGGGTTCTATTTTTTGGCTTGTCTTCTTACCTCGGACAAGTTTTCTCGGGAGCAGCTACGTTTTACAGCGCTGAAATTGTTGAAATCTGTTCTGGTATATATTCTATGTCTGAGAAATACGTTAGAATACTCCAGGAGAAATTTTAGGATAGCCAAAAGCTATTTTACTGGAGATACCAATTAAATCAACACTCCCTAATTTCGCCTGTGATAGCGAGGGTTAGTTTGGACCCTGGCGGGTTCATCTAGGTATTTGATCATGATCTATAGAGTTTGAAATACAGAGTTCTCACCTAATTCCCATTGCCGACCTGCAACTAGCTGGAATGTATTTCCCTCAGATAAGTGTAGAGTTGCGCAACCAAGAGTACCAACAGCACTTCTAGAACTATTTCTGGGGCAATTGGGATACTTTTTTATAGAAAATTAACCATATATGATATAATTTTCTGTCCACATGGTAATCCAAAGAGGAACCCTACCCATGATTGCCCGGGGGGTGAATAACTAGAGAGACTAAAACCGCAGTTCAGTGAGATGCGTTCACCATTACATCAAAGCATGGCTACCCTTATAATTTATTACTCATTTACTTCAAATTTTAGGCTTATGTATGTGTAGCGTGGACCCAAAATCTTTTAAAAAAAACAAGCTTCCGCAACTCCACAATGCAATGGATAAATCACTATATTCTTTAGTCTTCATGATAACACTGTGTTGCAACCCCGAGTAAGAGATATTTGCAACCTTTCAGTTTAGTCACCTGGCCATACCTCTCTGCCTTAGTATAATTTAGTAAGACATGGTTCTCCTGGGAGTTAGCCTCGGTGTTACTCTTTGAAAGTAGCCTTGTACTCCATCTAGTGTGGCAGTACAGTATGTGTTAACTCCGTAAGGATGGACTAGAGTTTGAGTTTGACACTGGCACACCACCCTCGCCAGTGCTCCACACGAGCCTGTTTCAATCTTTCATCAGGTACTCAAAATGGCCGGTCGGTAAATAAAAAAAAGTTGGTCCTATTCTCTATACACAAACCCAGCGATTTCAGTGTTATTTCCATGGCGAGACGTATAACCAAAATTACAGTCAATCAGAATAAAGCGTTCCTCCGCCAATTACTACCAGATACTAAGTCCCTGGAATCAAAGTTTAACAGCACCTAGATTGTTCCCTGGGAACAAAAATTAAGATATCTCTTTGAATATACCATTTTATTTGGGTAACTAGTTATTTGGCTATCGCGTGAAATAAATCTCTGCACGACTGGGCTAAAAATTACTAGGCCAGGTGGATAATCGAATTAAAAGAAAACAATGTAGAGAAAAAAAATCTACCCAGAAATAATATAAATCATTTTCAAGAGAAGTTAGATCTTGTGAGAACCCTAAGGGGAAGCTTGGGGAGAGTATTCCCTTCCGTTATCGTAGCCAGTGGTGGAACCTTCAGTGTCTTGCACTACCTTCTTCAACCCTTCCTCTCCCAATCTCACCATCATCTCTTGAGCATCAAACGTGGTAATCTCAGTCTTCACAAAGTCCCTGGCTTTGACCTTGTTCTTGAACAAGGTATCCAACTCAGCAAATGTTCTGCCCTTAGTCTCAGGCAACTCGAACCAACACCAAACAGCACTGAGGATGGCAGAACCTGCCCAGAAGAATCCGGTCTTGGCCTTCCAGTTCCATGCATCTGGGTTCAACATGTACGGAGTGACAACAGCGTTGAAAATACCAGCAACGTTGTACACATTCCTAGAGATAATAACTGACTTGGTTCTCAATCTCACAGATGGGATTTCGGTAACGAGACAGTAACACGTCGGGCCGACAGCTAAATCGTACACAAAGACAAAGACTAGCAAAAGAGACCCGATGCCCCATGAAGCACTCTTTGCACTGAGGCATCCAAGGATACCAATCAAAATAAGAATACTGGCCTGAGCGCAGAGACCGAAGAAATAAATCTTGAATCTACCAACCTTCTGAGAGAGGAACCATGACCCGATAGTACCGATGAGACCCAAAGAATATTGCACGATTGTGAAAGTGAACGCGTTACTTTTGTCCAAACCAGCTTGTTCGTAGAAATAGGTGGAATAGCCGGATAAGGCGCCACCACTGATGTGCTGAACGAGCCATACCATGGCTCCAACTCTGGTTCTTCTCCAGTTGACACCTTTGAAGCAATCGGTGTAGGATAAACCCGCTACTAAAGCAGCCTCTTCTTCGTTAGCCAACTGGATTTTGGCGGTCATTGCATCCGCGAGAACACTCTTATCAGGAATCAGCTCGTTCTCGGAAATTAATCTGCCTATCGACTTTCTGGCCTCACTGACTCTCCCTTTCTTAACCAACCACCACGGAGATTCTGGCGCCAAGTAGATACCTATCATTATTGGCACAGGCCATATCCACTGGAGCGCAAAAGGAACCTTGTAAGCCCATTTGGATTTGGAACCGACATAGGATTTCAAAACACCCGAGGCAATCAACTGCCCAATAACCCAACAAATGTTGACGTAAGTGGTCAAGTAGAATCTCAATACAAGTGGACAAACCTCGGAGGCATAGGAAACCGTCAAGGTCTGGAATGCACCCCACGGCAACCCTAACAAAATCTCACCGGCAGCAAGCATACCAAGATTCTCAGCAAAAAAAAGAATAAAGATAAAGCCGATAACCATAGTAAGCGAGCCAATCAAAGTCCAACGATAACCAACTCTGTCAACAATAAAGCCAGCAGCGAACAATCCCAAGATCTCACCAACATTGGCACACATACTCAAGGCAGTCTGCCACTTGGGTTCAATCTGGTATCCCCCCTTTTTACTTGGAACACCAAACTTCTTCTGAAAAGCTGAAAGACCGTAAAACGAGTTCAACAAACTGGTATCGTAACCTTCCATGATGATAGCAGTGGAAAGGACGATAGACCAGAGGGCAGCCTTGGGGAAGGTCTTCAACCCCTGCTTAAGCAGCATGGTCTTTTCCTGAGTTTCGTTGGCCTGGGCATCGCTGGAGATCCCAAGGAACTTGGCAATGTAGTCCTCCATCTCTGGATTGTTGGTGAGCCCAGAGGTGTGCTTGATAATCTCCGTGGTGGGGTCGATCTCTGATACGGAGTCGATCTCCGTGATAAAGTCGATCTTGGATTTTGAGTCCTCTAATCTTTTCGTGTCAGAGTTCAGCATTGTTATAGGCTCCTTGTATTCAAAAAGGAAGTGTGATGGTTATTTAATAGCTAAAGTCTAGAATAAAAAGCCCCAACTCTGAAGGATAGCCGACATCTTATATAACCCTGTTGGACTTCATGTTCACAGGGATAGATGACGAGGGCATATAAGTCAATTGCAACAAAGGAAACTCACTTGATAATAGCCCTAGTTTTGTAGAAATACTTTACGAGCTTGACTAGACCAGCTACAGCGAGCTATACGACTTTCTGCAATAAATGGCGTAACCCATACAGGTGTGGAGAACGCATTGCATATGCTCCAAACTATTCAGCGTAGTTAAGGCAAGCCATATTGCAGACACTCCTACTAAAAAAACCTTAGTAATTTTAGTAATCCTCCTACAGATGACTAATTCCCAAGATTCTAAGCTTTTGAGTCTCTTTTATCTTCAAACCATGCCCTTCTGGACTCTAAAAGAACTCAGACTACCAGCTTGTTTGTGATACCCTGGTTGACTAGTACGGTTACCACAGGGCTCAAAACCTAAAGCCAGGATCATTTCCGCAGAAACTGTGGAAAAACTGGTATCTCCGAGCGCCATTCGAAAATATACGCTATCTAAAGCGGGATTGCTCTGTGTAGCACTAAAGGCAGCCTTGACGCTCGAACTGGCCTTGAGTTTTGCAGAGCCATCCAACTACAAAGGTTCCCCGTACGATACCCTGTGGCGTATAAGTATTTGGAGGGGATTGGATGTTTGTCGGGTGTAGCCTTTTAGCTTCAACAAAGGCCGCAATCTCGCCATTTGGCACTGAAACGTGTACTTCTGGAATGCAAAAGATCATGTCCTAAGTGGTAGAGACAAAAGCGTGTAGGCACCCTGTTGAAATCTGTTCCTGTACACACTCGATGTCGTAGGATCGTTTGAAGTCTGTTTAAAGGAGGACATCGAACAGTGTTTCTAAAGTGATTTCGGTATGATCAAATGCTATTTAACGGAAGATGCAATAAAGATGCCATTTGACTAGACGGACGTCAGTGATCGTTACCTACCTACATACAATAAGCGGACACCCTGGCATCGTATCCGCCTTAGTATACAAGACCACCGACTACCTTATCCCTGTATATATCTTACGGATGAAAAGTATTCTCTTTTAGCTACTAGGTATACCACAGATCAATTACTATTCATTATCGCCATGGACACCAATATTATTCAGCAACAGATTGCTAAAAACCGACATGCACTGTCTGCACGGGTTTAAAAACTGAACCCTGTGCCGCTCTTTCATGCCATGGCCACGGAGAGGTATATCAAAAAGTTAATGCAAGAGACGGGACTCGAACCCGTGGCCTAACAATGGGAATGTTAGATTTTACCCCTAAACCACTCCTGCACGCACAGGTCAGAGGGATTTGAGCACCATTATGACAAGCCATTGGAAATAGTTCAAGATTTAAACCCCTTCAAACTAGCGCAAAACTATCACTCTGTAAAATTTAGATATGTATCTATTGTATAGGAGCATAATCAGGCTATGAAGTTCTGTAAATCAAGCATTAGCCATCTGCGTTGGAAGCTCAGTAACCGATCCATGGTAGGCCATTCCGGCACCACAGATATGCGTCAGATGTTGGCAAGGCTTTTGGTTTAAGCTCTCATCCGCTCGAGCTGGGGCACTGTCAAACTTTCGTCGTGCTCTTTTGGTGTCATACAAATGTCCGTCATATCCACACTAGTTCATCTATCAGACTCTCTTCGATCCAAACTCAATATTGATGGTCTGGCCAAACCTTGATGTACAGTAGTCTGCATACATCGCCAACAAACTCTTATCGTTAACAACGACAACCCCATCAACCACCTGGAGGGTCACCTTGGTTCCCACCACCACTGCCATATTTGGTGGCCACTGACTCAACGGAAATTCCGTAAGGTCTTCACTATTGCCCAATATCTGCATGGCAATGTTGCCGGCCGCAAGACCACCCATGTAAACGGCACCCCCCGATGTTTTTAGAATCGGCAACGCCACAAGGTCTCCCACCGCATAAATTTTCTCAAACAGGTTTTTGGGGTCCGAAATTGGCGCCAATTGAAGAAACTCATTCACGTTGGCGCACCTCCTCTTTGGATTGAGGTGCTCTTTCCCCGTCAAGCAGTCTTCGAATAATTCGAGGTTGTTGCTGAGAGGCTCCAAGTTGTTGACATAAGAGTGACACCAATAGTTCAACTCACTCTCGATCTCATACTCCCCTTTTGGGCTCTGGATCTTTAAATTCCCATTTGCCCTCTCAGCGACAACTCTCAGTTCCATCAAGACCTCACATCCTAATTTTACAAGCTGTTCGAGGATTTTGTCTCTGAATTCGTCATTTTTGAGAACTGGTTCGGGCAACAAGCGAGGGTACGGGTGGATCAATCTAATCTTTTTAACCTTGCCGTACTGCTGTAACAACTCGCCAGCTGTTTCAATACCAAGCGCCCCGCCCCCAATCACTGTAACCGTGTTCGCTTTCTCGATCAAGTCTTGCTGCTGCCTTTGTTGCTTGAGGAAATCCTCTTTGTTGCAGATATGGTGAGCCTTGGAGATTGGGTCAAATGGAACATCCGGTCTGGCTCTTCCAGACGCCAACACACAGTAATCAAACTTGAGAATGGCGGGTTGGTTTGACACTGGATCAACGTAATGCGCCTCTTTGGCAGTCAATTTGGAGCACTTGGTCTGGATGAAATTGACCGTCAAAAACTCACTGTGGGTTTCCTGGTTGGATAAAGATAACTTGGTTGCCGTAATGTCAGTTCGACCGTCTTCTTTGTCTGCAATTCGAATACTGTCAAACTTCATGTTGTACTGATGCAACGGGGAGTAGATGTCATCAGCAAAGCTACTGTCCACGATAGATTTCGGTAACCCTAGCAAATTGATGATACCAGTCTTGGGTTCAAGCAAGGTGATGGTCACCGATGTGGCACTGGTGAGGGAGGGAGATAACTTCCCGACCAAGGCCTTCAATGCGGACAAGCCTGCATATGAGCCTCCTATGATAATAATCTGCTTCATTGTTCAGCGATAATTATCTGTATTGTTTTCAGGACGTCTAAATCGACCGCAGTTGGAGGAGGTGAGCCGCTACATATAGTGTCCACTGGTTCTTACAAACACGCTGTTCGACAAATTTCCGTGTATGCACGTTGGAGACAATCAACAGTAAGCCTGTATGCACTATGCGTTCTCGGAGAAATCGGATATGTGTGGGTATCGATACATTTCGTTGATAATATCACGTTCTCAGCCGAAGAATGGAAAAACTATTCATATAAAGCTGTTGGTTGTTTTCTTAAAGCCTGATTTGCTCCCTGTAAGTGTAAATAGGCGAGTCGATAATGGTCGATAATCGGACCCTTACATATCACCGAAGCTAAATTATCCGCTTGTGTGCATGCCCCCCACACGTCAGAAACATTGTGATGTACCGCTTTGCGATCGATATTACATTCAGCTTTATGTATCTATATATGTGCGTCTGAGTGTGTGGTCCCAAACTTGATGTCATAAATTTCCGCAACGTTGTCAGTTCTGTAATCAGCGTACGCAGACAAAGTCCCCTTATCGTTCAAAGTAACAACATCATCGTACAACGTCACCGCCACGTTCGAGCCAACAACAATAACCATTTTAACGGGCCATGTTTCAATCGCAAGTCTCGTTAACCGCTCCTCCGCATCTAATATTCTCGTGGCAATGTTTTCTCCAACGTTTTTTCCAATGTAAAATGCGGAACCGGCTGTCTTCAAAATCGGCAACGCAACGAGATCCCCCACAGCGTAGATATTTTCCCACACCTTTTCTGGGTCATTGAGGGATGCGATTTGAAAATACTCGTTAACATTCACACATCTTCTCTTTCTTTCAGTGGTATTATCCCCGGTTAAACAGTCGCCAAACAACTCGACATTGTTACTCAATGGCTCCAAGTTATTGGCATACGAATGGCACCAGTAATTCAACTCACTGGTGACTTCCCTCTCGCCCTCTTTGTCTATAATCTGTAAATTACCGCCGTCCAACTCCCGGAGAACTCTCAGCTCCAAAAGCACCTCGCACCCCACAGCCTCCAACTGCTCGAGAATCGCGTCTCTGAACTCCTCACTTTTGATGGTTGGTTCAGGCAACAACTTTTCGTACGGATGGATCAATCTGATTTTCTTGGTGGAACCGTACTGCTGCTGTAATTCCCCGGCGGTTTCAATTCCAAAGGCGCCTCCACCAATAACAGTAATGGCCTTGACCTTTTCAATAGTGTCTTGTTGCTTTTTCTGTTGCCGAAGGAAGTCTTCCTTGTTGAAAATGTGGTGGCCCTTGGAGATAGGGTCAAACGGCACGCCAGGTCTAGCTCTCCCAGAGGCTAAGACACAATGGTCGAACTTCAAATAAGCAGGCTCTTGAGTGAGCGGGTCAATGTAATGGGCTTCTTTGTTGGTTAACTTGAAGCATCTGGTCTGGATGTAGTTGACAAACAAGAACTTTTTCATGGAGGTAACGAGTCCTGAATCACTAGGAGTAAGAGCTGCATCATGCAAGCTGCCGTTGGTCTTCTCGACCTGAATGCTGTCAAAGGGGATATTGAACTGGTTGATCGGCGAGTAAATCTTACTGGCAAAGGCGTTATCGCAGATAGACCTGGGCAAGCCCAAGATGTTGATCATCCCAGTTTTTGGCTCAAGAAGGGTAACCGTGACGGGGTTTGCCTGAGTAGTGCTTGGTGCTAACCTTGTGATCAAAACCTTTAATGCCGATAAGCCCGCGTACGAGCCACCGATAATAGCCACTTGTTTCATTGGAACGTGATCGGATAACGATAATTATCGACTTACGCCTCCCTCAAAAAAAACGGCAACCACCTCCTCTTTTATAAATTTTTGTGTTTTTTTTTTTTTTTTTTTGAATCCTCGAAGTTATACACGCATTTGACTAACAATGAGAGTGTTGGTAAACTCTTGATGCATATGCACTGTCTGCGCGCACTGCAGAACTCTCCCTCCGGGCCGACCCTTCGCATCTGAAAACTCTCAGGCTCGATCATAGTAATTCGGAGATAGCCCAAATAAGGATACTGGATCGGATTATTACGTATCTGTATTATTAATCACAACTTGGACATATCGGGTGGTGTTATTTGAGGGCATAGTCCATGAGACGCTGGGGGCTTGAGATCCAGACAAGCTTCCATCTTTACAGATACTCAGACATTGCTATATCATAAAATCCCTGTGAACACACCTTGTCCGAAAAGCACTAACTCAATCAGGCTTCCCCTCTCCTGTTTTAATCCTAGTATGCTGTATAAGTGATAGTGGACTTGGTTTTTCCATCAAAAATATCTATGCGACTGGCATACGGGATCATACCTTTAGGATGAGCATTAGTTTGTATATACTTTATGGCGTAGCTATCGCCATGTATATTATGCTTGGTTAGAAACGTACCGTTTGGCTTATCGGTAATATGTATATATTTTAACGCAATAAACAGCACCAACTATGAAGCCGAACGCCCAAAGTGACCGATAAAGAGTGGACTAGTACCATTTCTAGGTCTAACTCTTTCTTGCATCCACCCTTGGCTGCCTAGTTTTATCTCCCGTAGCTACCAGTACCATTCATTGATGCGAAAATTGAATTTTGGTTATTGATTATATACACGGCTATCCGGCCCTATTCCACCGTCACTATTTCGTAGGCGTTTTTAGAAAAGATGGATAAAAGCCGGAAATCTACCCACCGGCAGGCTACTTGGGCATTGGGTTGGTTTCAGGACTCTGCACTTACTTTTTCTTGGAGTCAGATCTTCTGTTACCTCTCTTGTGGGCCAAAATACCACCCTTGACTGGCACGAAACCAACACCCATAAGATCAAGGTAGGCGTCAGATTCGTCAGCCTTTGGAGCGGCAGTTTCAGAGGTTTCAGCAGTTTCAGAGGTTTCGACAGCTTCAGAGGTTTCGGCAGAGACATCTTCGTTGTTGAATTGGGCATACTTAGCCTTGAATCTGTCTAACTTACCCTTAGCACCCACGTCGACCTGGGTCAACCCCGTTCTGGATGGGTTCCACAAAAGAGCGTTTCTCTGGTCGTTAAGCATGGTCAACTGGTCCTTTGGAAGCTGCGATCTTCTCTTGACGACAGACCCATCCGATAATCGGATGAGGGTGTCGAACTGGTGGTACACCTTTGGTCTGGCCTTACCCAACTTGATTTTTCTGCTTGGAACCTTGGCCAACTGGACATCGGTCACAACCGGTGCATTTGGATTGTAGGAGAGGAAACGCTTGGAGGCGCTGGCGGTAGTCTTGTTACCAACACTTCTAAGAGAGTACATTATGTGAAGATGGAAGATAGTGTCTGAAGCGAGGGCCGTCCAAACTACCAGCTGCTTGTGATATTTTTAATTTCCCCAAGCGTAATTTTTCAGCGCTTACGTAAGCTCTACTTGAACGACTGATTTGCTGGGTGATTAACTGAATACAGGATACGCGATGGCCAGAGTTGAATATACTGAGGCACCTTTCATACTTTTGTTAACCAATTTAGAGTGGAAGAACAAAGGGGTGGGTTGGTGTTTCCTCACGTCCAGGTACCAATACTAGCTCCTTCAGATGACACCCCAAAATCTGAAAAAAGAATGCCCTACAAAAATAACCAGGCTAGTTGCCCATACCTAGCCTCCTTTCCCGTAGAGAATGTTCAAACAAAAGTTTATTCTTGGATGCTCTGCTGGATATAAACTAATTGTGACTGAAATCTAAGTCTACTCTTTTGCTCCAGCACTAATCTTATACAACTCTTCGACAAAATTCTCACCCCAGTAGCCAGAGGTGTACTTCGAAACATACGCAAACAACTTCAGCCAGTTAGCCTCTCTCTTCTCCACTGGCAACGTCAAGGCCTCCTGAAGCGAAGCAGCCAACTCCTCGATATTCCACGGATTGACAATAATCGCCCCGTTCAAGGACTGCGCGGCACCAGCAAACTCCGATAAGATCAAAGATCCCTTCTTCTGCGACTGGCATGCAATGTATTCGTATGAAACCAAGTTCATCCCGTCTCTGGTCGATGACACAAGACACACATCACCAATCGCATACAAACTGATCATCTCGTCAAAAGGAATGGACTTGTGCAAGTAGTGGATCGGAGTAAACTCCACGGTCCCAAAACGGCCGTTGATCCGCCCCACAAGCTCATTAACGGTGGCCCTGAGCGACTGGTACTCTTCAACATCACCTCTGGACGGCACAGCCACCTGGACAAGAATAACCTTCCCGACCCACTGCGGGTTCTGCTCCAAAAACACCTCAAACGCGTGCAACTTCTGCGGAACACCCTTGATGTAGTCCAATCTGTCGACCCCGACAATAAGCTTGGTATCTTTTCCAAACCGATGGCCGAGCTGTTCGATGCGGTCTTTAACCGCCTGCTTTTGCAAGCCCAGTGTGAAGTTGTCTACGTCAATACCAATAGGGAAGGCACCGACGGTGGCCTGGTGGCCGTTGCGCAACTGAATTCCATTCGGGGTGGTGGTGACAGTGTCCAGGTCCAAGATACGATTCACAGAGGAGAGGAAATGTCTGGCGTAGTCATAGGTGTGGAACCCAATGAGGTCGCAGGAGATGACACCCTCGAGGATTTCCCTTCTGACGGGCAAGATTCTGTAGATTTCCGAGGATGGGAACGGGGTGTGGAGGAAGAATCCGAGTCTCACGTTCTTCAAGCCTTTGGCAGCGATCATATCCTTCAAGATCTTCGGCACAAGCATCAAGTGGTAGTCGTGGATCCACACCATGTCGTTATCGGCAATCTTGTCAAAGATGGCCTGGGCGAATTTGTGGTTCGCCTCGATGTAAGCGGCCCAGGACTGTTCGTCAAAGTTCATCTCGCCCGGGTGGTAGTGGAACAACGGCCAGAGAATGGAGTTGGAAAATCCGTTGTAGTGGAGGTCGGCCAAGTCGTCCAGCAAGTAGATGGGGATGCACTTGAATTTTTCCTCTAAATCGCCCGCAACTCGGTCTTTTTCGCCGTCCGGGATCTCAAGCCCCGGCCATCCGAACCACTGAAACGAAGTGGACTTTTTGAGACCCTGTAAGGCGGTGACAAGGCCCCCAGACGACATGGTGTACTGGTACTCACCGCCCGCAGACCGTTTGATCGTTACGGGGAGTCTGTTCGACACAACCAAAACGTTTCCCTTCTTTGCCATGGTGATGTAATTGGTTATTGCTGCTCAAAACAGGAACGGAAACCGATAAGGGTTTGGAAGGATGAAGAAATAGAACCTCGAAGGGCAAGGAACGCGTACGTTGCTGCTGCATGCTATCGGCGGGCTCGTAACTAAGGGGTGCTACTAAGAGCGCATAGGGAAACTGCAAAAGGTTATTCACAATCGAGCCGGGTTTTGTTCACTTTTGAAAAAAAAACGCCAATTTTCCAGAATTTCGTTAGTTTCACATTAAATATGTAGAATTTTCAACCAAACTCAGATATACCATTTTTAGGCCAATCGGGATGAATCTGACCTGGAAAACGAAGCTTTTTTTGTTGCGGGTTGACCCGAAACCAGCCACCCTGCCCTAGGTACCTTAAGGTCTCTGGTGCGTAATCCATATCTGAACCTCCTTTATGATGCGTAATCTATATCTACACCCCTTTTTATGATTTGTATTTTAGTATACCTATCATACATACACCTGTATAGCGCTGATACCGCCTATAGATGCACCCCTTGACCGTACGGCTAACTGCCATCCTGAAGCATGCTGTCTTCAGATAAGCAAGCTGTGTAGGCCAAAGAGACATTTCTTTACACCTTATAAACTACACGTCCCAGTGTTGTTATTTATAAATTACATCCCATGCCTAAATTACACACTCCTGTTATACCTATGGTACACCGCCGCGGGCCAAGATCTCGCGGTTTAACACACCCAACACCCTGGAAGCACAACTGACGGCGCAGGCGACGCCAGTTTCTAACGGATGCACGTCCATGGGCTCGTCACCCTCCTGGAACGGATTGGTCTTGAACGACCAGAACTCACGGAGGAACGGCGCGGGCGAGGTGACAAAGAGATACGTCCTTCCACGGTAGCCGCGCCGCAAGCGCACTGTGAGGTCAATCACTTCAAGCGCGCGCAACGTCGCAGTGCCGCTGTGGATATCGTGGGGGTCCATAACTGCAGCGCTGCTTTCAGCCAGATACGCCGCGTACTGTAACTGAAAGTGGTTCAACTCGCGAGTGAAGAGGCTGAAGCGGATCTTTGGGAGGAGAAACTCCCCCGAGGCAGCGTCTCGCAACGCCTCCTGGTTGGCCGTGGAAATTTCCCGGAGCGCCTTGACCAACGGAAGCGTGCCCCCGAGCGCCTTGATCAACGTGGGGATGCCGTGGGTCGCAAGGATACTGTCCAACTGGACGGCGACGAGGTTGTGGGGATTGTTTGGAGCCAACTCGAGGCGGATCCCCGCGCCTACCAAGCCACACAACGTGGCCTCCTCCGAATCATAGCGGAAGCGGATAGAGTCCAAGTCCGTGAGCAAGATCTCAACTCGGCTCTGCTGCAACACGTTCAGGATGGAGATCAAGTTGAGGAGTGTGGTGAGCTTTCCAAGGGTCTCCGCGAGGAGCGTGCCACTAGCGGCGCTGCCCATGCTGAGGGTCTCAACCTGGGTCTGAATCTCAAACACACCGGTCTCTGGCTCGAACTTGATCGCCAGCGGGCCGTCGATCTTGAGGTTGATCCGCGCACGGAGCTTGCCGTAGAGCGAGAGGCAGAGAAAGCGGCCAGCCAACTTGATCTTCAAAAACAAGGTACTGTAGCAGCCGGGAACCGCCGTGAGCGAATCCTTGTCGATGACAATCACCGATTCACTCTTGTCGGCACGCAAGAGGTTGTGCACCGCGGGGTCGGCGGCGAGCGTCGGGGTCCGGAGGCTCATCAAGCGGCAGCCCTGGGCCTTCAACTCCTCGAGCACCAAGTGGCTGGTGATCTTGTTGGCCGCAACGACCGCGAGCTCCGCTAGCGTTTCGTAGTCAAAGTAGCTTTTGTAGTTCTTTGGCTCGCACAAGACGTCGGTTTCCGCGAGGAGGTTGATCTTAGCGAGCCACTGGATCTGCCACGCACCCAGCGCCGCTCGGAGTTGCGCCACGCGCCAGTGAAGGTTGGATGAGTAGCCGTTGACACCGCAGATTAAGAACCAGCCCTGCGGCCACTCGCGCCGGCGGAAGAATTGCACGTTGAGAGCGCTGCTGGCAGAGAACTGCAACTTCGCCCAGTCTTCGCTGCCGCTGCTGACTTTGACCACATCATTACGGATCCAGCCGACCGCCGACAACACCGACGAGATCTTCAACGTGAGGATCTCGAGCCGCATCACAATCAAGTTGTAAGCGACCTTCGCGACAGCCGCGGCGTCTTTGTTGATGCGCGTCACAAACGACACCATGAGCGGCGTGGGATTGACCAAGAACACGTTCCCGGTGATGCTGTCGATGCTGACCACGGTATGCTGTGTGTGGGTCAACTGGTAGTGGAGTTTTCCGGGAGAGAGCATTCGGATGAGGGCAGGGCCGTCGCGCACGGCGAGCTGCGCGGACATCTGTTGGTAGATCCCGCGGAGCGCCAGCTCTGCATGCTTGTTGGTGATTTCGGTCAATGTCTGCTCAATGTTCAAGCCAAAATCAGTATCCGTTAAGCCCTCTGTTAGGGAATGCGTGGAGACGTACTCTCCGTCTTTAGACCACCGAAAGGACAACTCAAATTTTCGGTTAAGCCCAATCTCAAGGAACGAGCGGAGAGCCGCGCGTGCAGCCCAGTACGTCACCACGATGGTCGACTGATCGATGTTGTATGTGTGCTGGAGGTGGCCCTTCCAGACGCCGCTCTGGCGCATGTTTGCAAGCTGCTTATGCACGAGATAGAGCTTGTAGGTGGTGGCGTAGTGATGCAAGATGGTGTAGAGACCCGGGAGACCGCTACGGTGGAGCACCGCGTTGGCAAGAGACTCGAGCTTCACGTGGCTGGGTGCAGGCAATGGCGTCACTAGCGCGTCGTCGAGGACGTACCGGTCGTCTGGGAACCCGAAAAGGAACCGAAAGTCGATCAAGAAGAACGGCGAAATCGTTTCGTCTTGGGTCTCGTCATCAGCTATGGACACTGACGCAACAAACTCGCGGTCCACCGTGAAGGTCACGCGGCCATCGCGGATCTGGTAGTTGCGGAACCGCGGCGGTAAGTCGTCCGCAAGCGCGAGCTTAATCGCGAGGAGCACGTTCAAGTTGCGGAACGTTTTCAAGATGGTTTTTGCGGAAAGCGCCGACTGGCGGATGAGGTTGTGCGATGGCAACTGTGGCCGGCCATTGATGAACACCTCGAGCGCCGTCATCAAGTCGGGGTTCGGTAACTTCGCCGAGGCTAGACCCGGAACAATGCTTTTCATACCCCAGACCGAGTTAAACAAGTTGCCCTGCTCTGTACGCATGAAACTCATCAACTGGATGAGCCGCTGAAAGTCGCGCGCACGCGCGGACCACTTCACGAGCACGTATAACTTAACGAGATCCTTACGGAGTCGCACAAAAAGCTCGAGGAGCTTCTTCTTTTTGATGGAGTCAGGCTGTTGGAGGTTCGGTAGTGTCGCCACGAGGTACGAGATCTCGGAAAAAGCGTACTCGGCAAAGTTCTGGAGAAGCGTGGCAAGCGGCAACATGTTGGTGGTGACAGCTGGGAGCGCAGGTGCGGAGCCAGAGCAAAGCGCGGAACCATTTGCAGGTTTAAGCACATCAGACGTTCCATTGGGCTGAACTATATCCATGGTGAAAAGCCGGCGGTTCGATAGGGCCTATGCGTGATGGATTAGAAGAGGCTGGTATATGGAGGTGAGTTAACATAATGAAACTTACTGTTTTTCGTGTAGTTCGAGAAAAGAGAGGTATTCGCGAATTCTTGGAGGTTCGAGAAATGCCGAGCGCATACAAGGTGGGGGAAATGGGGTGGGGCAGAATGGATTGTTATCAGTACAAACAGGTTCCAGAGGGGAGTCTATATGCTAACCTCAAACATAGTCCGGGTCTTAGGCACAGCTGAAGCTTCGATTATTGTTATCTGGTTCCTAAATTCGTACTTGGGCTTTCCTCACACTTTTTGTAAACCATAAATCATGAAATAACCCAAGGCCAGTCCTTGGCAGGCCTTCCCCCTCCGGCTCTAAAGCTCTCCCATCACGTGACGTATGCGTAGATTCTACTATCGGAAACGATGAAAGCTCAGCCTGCTTCATCCATGAAAACAGTGTCATCTGAAATGGTTTAATATCGTAGACAGAAACGATGAAGAGTGATGAACAGGAATGCGTCCAGATTGGCGATCAGGTTTTTCAGCAGTGGTACACTGTCTCGCCCTATCGAAGACGTTTCGTTCTTGCGAGTGCTTTTGTCCCCGAAACAAGTCACACAAGCCAAACTGCCTGCTTTGATTGAATGTTCTCCTGGAGTGTCGAACCGAGAAAAGGTGGTAGAAATACGTGGTTCAGCTAAACATATAGCCGGCATAGTGGAGAGCCTCTGCCACGAAACCACCCTCCAAAGTGCCGTTCACTTCCTTCTCTCCGACCATGAAACAAAGTTAGTGATGCAGCGAATGGACACTATCCCTAACTTTGCTTGTGTTAATATTGGCCAGAAGAACCTCCCTCTCACAAACGACCGTATGGTGCAAGTCTATGGCTCTCCTTCTCAGATCAGAGATGTGGTAGAAAGCGTTTTGGTGGTGGTTCAAGAGAGAAAGCATCTTTTGGAGGGTGCCTACCACGATAAGTATGAACCTTACCCGTCCTTGCCACTCTTTCAGAAACTAGAAATCCCAAAAACCCTTGTGAGTGGGGCACTCGGGGTAAACTATTCCAAGCTTGATGGTATCCAAAAGGCGACAGGCACGAGCATCCACCTCGTTTCCGAGGTCAATAGCGAGCACAAAGTGTGTTTGTTGGTATATGGTCAGAGCAAAGGTCCAGTGGATCTAGCGATCGCCAGGCTCTTTGATGTCGTTAAGCTGGAAATCACGCGCAAGATGAACGAAATTGTCGGTCGGAAGTACGTAGCAGAGACGGTCGCTCCCGTTAGCTTGGTTGACTACATCATAGGTGAGAGGGGTAAAACTGTGATCCAGCTCTCCAAGAAGACTAATACTGCCATTGACATTCACAGGGGCACCGGTGTGTGCCGTGTGATAGGCTTTGATGCTAATACGGTTTCCTCGGCCACCACTCTGTTGGAGGTGACTATTTCGAGGTTAAAGCTGGAGGTGTTACCATACTTGTCCGCTATTAAACCGGGGTACAAGTATCAGTTTTCCAATATGGTTGACATACCAACGTCTTCTGTCAAGACAATTATAGGGGATCGTGCAAAACAAATACGAAAGCTTGAAACTACCCTGAATGTCCGAGTACGGTTCCAAGATCTAGTCGATCAAAAACGGATGCTGGCATGTGTGGTGTATGGCGATGACTTGGAGCATATCGAGCGAGCCATGAATGCTATCGCTACCATCCTCTCTCGATAGAGTTTGGTAGGTTAAAGTACATCCTGTAATAATTTCTGTATTTTGACCGGTACTTACAAGAGCTGGCACTTACAGGAACCGGAACTTACACTCTACTTACAAGACTTTTGCATAGTGGACATTATTCAATATGAAACTATAACCTTGTTGTATAACTATCTTGTGCTATTACTCTTCAAATCCACTTTTTGTGTAGGCAGGAATCCTGTTAGCTTTTCCTCCGATAGACGAGACGACTCTTTAGCCCTCGATCTCTGTTGGACGACACCTCCTTCAACTTCTCCAGTCATTTTACGGCTCCAAGAAAAATTCGTGGTTTTTTGAATGTCAAGTGCTTCGATTATACATACCTCTGGGCGATTCGTTCTGGTTCGCCCCCCCCCCCCCCCCCCCCAAGGTGTCGCCCTTTGCAGTCCTATTCATCCCACCATTCATTTGGTTACTCAAATTCTGTATTAACTTACCCCTTGTTTATTGCCTACAGCGTCCTCTTCTCTCTTGGTTTCATAATTCATAAATTTAGTTAAATATATATGTCTGAGAAAAATCGAGTAAGAGAAAAGAAAGGAGGTTTAAATTGGCGCACTGTGCTCGATTGTAGATAGGGTACAAGGCACTCCAAATTAGAAGGAAAGAGACACAGGAGGGTGCATGAGATCCAAAGGGATACTCGCTCAACACGTCTAGGAGGAGCTTTCCTAAAGGAAATCCACCCCTATGACAGCAAGAGGGAACCAGGAAAAGCTCGGCCAAAGGCAATATCATATCCAACAGACTGCCGCCTCCGGTTAGAATCCAATAAAGTCTTCCCCAAACGCTCCGGCATAGGGATTGCCGCTGGCGTTTTGCGACCCGCGGTTCAACTGGCCGTTGTGCGACCCATTGAACTGGTTGCTAATTCCGTTAAACCCTTGGTTCATGGCCTGTGGATGGTCATTTCTAAAGCCCTGGGGGATACCATTTCCTGTAGGGCTCATGTTTGCTATATTTGGATTATTACCGTCGGGTATATTGAGGAAAAAATTCGGCAAATTGAACATGTTTTGGAAGAAGTTCGTGTTTTCGTCCACGCCGAGAAGCACGTTCAGGTCTTGCAAGTTGAAAATTTCGTTCGTTGAGGTTGATTCATTTGGAGACGTCATGGTGCTCGCGTTGGAGACCGGTTGGGATTGCATCTGAGTGTACGGATCTGGATGAAGGAGGTGCGAGATACTTGAAGGCGTACCACTTCTGCGGGGGTCAGGACTGACGAACTGGTCATTTGGATACGCCGGCTGCAGAGCTCCATTAGACACACCGCCAGCCCCATTCATGGCCGAAGGGTTCAAGTTCGAGCTAGACTTTGTCTTTTCATGGCGTTTGGCAGGCTTTCTCCTCTTGGAAGTATCTAAAGCGTTGGAAATATCGAGAAACGCCGTCAATTCTGGAGTCATCACCTTGTGTGAAGTATTCTCCTCAATCACCTGAACGGCAACCCGGATCAATATCTTGATACAGTAGCTGGCAAACATCAACTTAAAGGTATAGTCGGATCTGTATATCTCACCATCGCTCGCTTTATCGCCATAGTTGATAAAGAAGGACTGGCAGACGTTAATAAGTAAATTCAAGTCCTCCACCGCCTTTTCGTGTTGCGGCACAGCAATAATGGTACACAACAAATTCACCGAAGCAGAGAAAATAAAGAACGCAGAGTGCAAGAAGAACGCTCTTTCTTCGCGAATCACCGACTGGGACAATACCAAAATGCTCTTCGCTGATTGCATACAGATCTGCATAGATTCATGATCGAGCGAAATATTCATATCCTCGGGAGCGTCCCTATGTGCCCAAGACTGGTGGTAATACATCTGATTCACCCACATCATGCGGTAGTGGTAGCTGAAATGGAGGTAAAGAACTAGGCAATGTCTGGACGTGGAGTTTGTGTCGTCCTCAATAGAGTCATACTTGTCCAAGTTGATGGGGTTACCAGGTCTCATACTTTCACAAATCGTGTCTTTCCATTCCCGCAATCCTGCCGAAAGCTCCTGGATGATCCTCTCTTGGTCCTTGGACGACTTGTTTTCAAACGCATTAGCAACCCCCAATCCATCGTATATTTTGGACGTGAGAATAGACAAACGGCTAAAGTAGTAGGAAGTAAACACCCCAAACCCTCGGCCGTTGGAAGCCAACTGGAGCAAGTGCTTTTCGATTACTTGAGCCTTCGACCAGCCTAACTCCAGGATCGGCGATTCCTCAAGATTTTCCTTCTGCTTGATGGCGTCCAAGGCATCGCGGTAGTCACGTGGAGACAACGTGGAGACGTCGTTGTCATTGATGATAGGAGGCCGGAAGTTCTTGAGGCACAACTCTCGGTCGATATTGTAGCACACCAACCAGATGTTTCTTCTTTGGTCCGCCTCCTTCTCAGAGAGCCCATAAAAGGATTCACGACGGTGCAAGCCCAACTCCTGCGCGAATCTGATCGCCATGGAGAACAAGACGTACGTCACCTGGAACGAGATCGTCATATCGGCGTACAACGCAAGTGTTAGCACCCCCTGAACCCCTTTGATCCCATCGCCGGTGAGCGAGATGCGGTGGTAGTAGTAAATCGCCGACCGCAAGTTGTTATCTTCTATTTGCTTCAACTCCTTGGGAGGGATGTCGATTACCGCGGTATCGCTCTGCGGCGTGTTGGTTCTAGAATACGTTTTGATATTTTTCAACTCATCGGCCCACCACTTCACGGCTGCCCCGCTAGTTATAAGGGCGTGTAACATGAGGTACTCCGAGTAACGCAAGTCCTGCGTTGTCCGCTTGCTCTGAAAATCGTAATAGGTATCCAAGAGCGAGATCGCCTCGTTTTTGGTGATCACATTCGCTAGGTCCACTCTGTTCTTGTAGCAATAGTCCATGAGATGCAAACACACCTCCCGGGATGGTAGTGGCGCTAGCTCCTCTTTCACAACAGGATCAATCCAAATCTTGGTGGACTCAGTAATGCTCTTCTGGAGGGCCTGGTGCGCCTTCAACATTGGGATATGGAGTTCATACGACTTGTCCTTCATCCGCGTACGGAGCCAGTAGAAGCCTCGCGGTGAGAGTATGGAAAAAGCAGAGTTTCCGGTGATAAACACCTCACACTCGTTCACTCCTGTTTTCATATTGAAACTCGGCTGCAGCGCATCTGGGCGCAGATCAGCGGCCTCGGCCGCGGTCACAGGCTGTTGGTCCAAATTATTATTTCTGATCGTAAAGTTGTTCTTCATGCTATCCCACGAAGGAGTATCTGGTCCCTTGGCTCTGTACCTGTCCTTTGCTGGATGCACGTATCTGGTCGGCGCGTCTGATTGGATGTCCAGCTGGGTAGAGTTATCTTCATCGTCGCTACCATCCGACTTGTCGTACGCTGGCAGCGCTGAAACGTTAGGAATCTTCACCGTCCCGTCTAACTTGCTCACGAGTAACTCCATCAAGCTTTCCATCTTGGACAACCGGTTCCCAAGCTCGGTGACGGACTTGGAGCTGGAGGACTTCTTGGTGGCGCTGTTTGCTTGGCGCTTTTTTTCCACATGGGTGTACAAACACGTAATCTTGAAGTTGGCACAGTTTTGGCACAGATTATTACCGTCGCACTTGATCTTCTTTTTACGGCAGTAGTCGCACGCCTGGGAGATTCTCAGTCTCTTCTTCGGGTTGTCCCCGTCATCTCTCTGATCCATGTCCATAATGCACGTTCTGGGGTGGTGGATTGGTCAAAGGGTGAAAAGGTTGAGGGGTAAAAACGTCAATACACCAGTTTGTCTTTGATTGGGTGTGTTTGATAGAAAGTATCTAGTTGTACGTGTTTAATTGGATGTATTTGATAGAAGGTATCTGTCTGTATGTATTTAATTGAATGTATTTGATAGCACGTATCTGGCTTTATGTATTTGATTGGAATGCCTATGGTCTCCTTCTCCAGGATTTTGAGTTGCCTCCGACATTTTCGAAGAAGCCTGAAATAGTTAAATGTATGTGGTGCCGACACGCCTATGGTTGACACGCGCAGCATTATTTACCATTTCCGTGTTTACGATTTAGACCACGTACGTGTCTCTATGAGCTCGATCCCTCCAAACACGACTCCGCACGAAACTATCCCTACCCAATATGAACGAAACGATCGCCGATATTGTCAGACTTCCGTACATCGATGAGGTAGCGTTGCGCATTACGAATGCTTTCTTCAACCTGCTCACGACAACCTACAATCCAAAACACTGGACGTCAGCACTGTTTCTCGCTCTTGCTTTGGGTATTATTGTATTGGGTAGTTTTTCATCGGTTGAACGGCCCCATAATGCTTTACCCCCGAACAGAGACCACCCGCTATTCGACCAGTCAGACAAGGATATCACGATTCTCCACCAGGAGGAGCAGACAATCACGGTGAAACATGCAGCCTTGGTACCGATCATTGGGGGTACCACATTGATGGGATTGTATTTAGGCATCAGATATCTCACCCCGGAGCAGCTCAGCAAGGCTTTGAACTACTACGTCATCTTTGTCAGCTTTGCTGCTAGCTCCCGCACATACTCCTTCGCGGTAAAGCTGAGCGTGCGAAACGTGGCACACTGGCTCGGATTCGATTCTTTGAAGGTTCTTGAGAGATATAGATTGACATTTTCCATTGATGACGAAATCAATCCCTCTGGCTTGGCCGAAAATGAAAAATTCCAGCACTACAACGAGACGGCAAAAGCCGACAAGGAAGCAGAGGAAACTAGCAAGCCGTCGGGTAGTTGCGTTCCCGAGGCCACAAACGTCTCTGTTCCAAACCAAATCTTCAACTACTACTTCTCCTCTGCCGATTTGTTGGCTGTGCCGTTGGCGTTTGCCACGTCCTACGTGTATTACCACTACCACGGCAACCAGAACTTTATCTTGAGCAACGTTATCGGGATAAACTTTGCTGTTTACGGGATCCAGATCGTTAAACTTGGCAGCTTCAAGGCTGGTGTGGTGCTCTTGTTCGGCTTGTTTCTCTACGACATCTACTTTGTGTTTGGTACGGATGTTATGATGACCGTGGCCACAAAGCTAGACATTCCAGCCAAGTTGATGCTTCCAAACATCTCCATCGACGGTGCCGCAAACACGCAGCTCGCCCACGACATTGCCGACGGAAAGTTGACCTCCTTGAAAGACTTGCCTGTTGCTATCCTTGGCTTGGGGGATATTGTTGTCCCGGGTATGTTCATTGCCTTGTGCCTCAGGTTTGATTTGTGGAAGTACCACCAGTTTACCAGTCCAGGCACTGAGTTCCACCATTTGAACTCATACGCCAAGCCTTACTTTGTGTCGTCCTTGGTCGGCTACGCGGTCGGGATGATTGCCACCATGGTTGTCTTACACCTTTTTGAAACCGGCCAGCCAGCCTTGTTATACTTGGTCCCAGGGGTTGTGGGTGCGGTGCTTATTTCCGCTCTTTGCAAAGGGGACCTCCAGCTTTTGTGGAACTTCAAAGACGGTGAAGATACCCCAGACATGGAGTCTGACTCGGAGGCCCCAACCTTGGCTGACTTGTTAGATGAGGAGTACAATGAAGAAGAAGATGAGGATTATACCGAAGATGACAATGATGGAGACACTGTGATTTTGTATGACAGTGAGGAAGAAGAGATCGTTGCCTTGAGTGATGAAGAAATTGAATTCTTCAGACAAACAACGGTAATAACCCTTCGTTCCTAGACGCTCTTAGAGTATATGTATAAAGTTAACTGAAGACAGGTATTTTCACTTGTCTGATTTGTATAACCTATGTAGGATGAATTTTTGAACAAGCAACGTTGATACCAGAATAGTGACAATCTCCGAAAGTCAATAAGGAAAAACTAATGTAGACTTCTGCCATTAACGTAAATATAGTAATGTTAGCTTGAAGGGTAACTGTAACTGTTTGCCATATCTCCATCCTGCTTATCCCCCAAGCTCATCCCCCAAGCTCATGCTGAAAAACGAAACGAATGGTAATACCCTTTACTATATTTAAAAGTTTAGCCGTATCTGTACTGTATTGAAATAAATATATACATTCAGATATGAAAAAACTCAATATATTATAGAAGGATGAATATATATATAAAATAAACTTCAAAGAAATATGAATATACACAGTGTATATATACGTACTAATCGTAAGAATAATACCGAGATATTGAAAAGAGGTTGCTCTGCTTTCTGACCACGCCAAAGTAGGTTTCGTAGATGTTACCATTATGGACACCTGAAAAGGACAAGAGTAAACAGCCGAAATAAATTCATACTATACACAAAAGATTGATGGAATCCCACCAAAAAAAAACTCACAAATACTGACTTCGCAAGTAAAATACTAAGAAAACACCGAGGAAAAACGATATGGCACAACCGGAGTAACGGAGACGAAAGGTTCTGAGAGGAAAGCATCCCTTCACTCAAGGAACGGCTTGGAAGTGGGAGGTTATCCTGTTTTAGAGAAACGATTCCAGCCGTTTGACTGCTAGAAGATGATCACAGTACCAGCGGTTAGGCATTATATCATAATATCTTCGGGCCTATTGAGGCTGGAGGAGGGAACTACAGTTACAAGTACCCTAGGGCTTTCGTAACTCGAAGCTTGGCAGGCCACTATCTGGAGCGTGTCCTAGCTACGCTGAACACAAGCACCAAGACTATTATAGTTCTCATGAAAATTGATGAAACAACATGACTCAGGTACAGATATTCTTTAATAAGAGAAATCCTTCAGTATCCTCCATTCTGCGCGCAAACTCCCAGTAGCTTTTTGAGAGACTTACATCAGAGTGATAACAAGGCTCCTGAACAATTTTCAGTGCACCTGTATACCAATTTTCGAGTAAGCTTTCCTCTATAATCCACAGAGTGGCACTTTGATGCTGAATTTAACAAATATGATAATATTAGGCGCTAAATCCTGTTTGACAAGTAAGAAGCAAGAGCAAGAACAGGAGGGCCTAGAGTCATTACAGGGAGGTGAGAACAGCCCTTGAACGTCGACTAGTATGATAGCTAGATGGAGCAGAAGTGGAAACGGCCATTGAATGCTAACTAAGATAACGACTGCATCAAGCGGGTATCTGCAGCTGCATGGGGTTCCGTGACTATATAATCAATCAAAAGATATCGCCTCCGTGACCAAAAGTAATTTAAATGAGACTCTCAGAAAAAAAGAGTAGCCAAAGAAGGAAAATCTACGTATATGGCCAATTGGTTCTTCGGATGCGAGTAGAAATTACCGAGAGCTCTACAGTGGGGAACTGAGAAATCTTAAGCCATAATCTGTACTGCTTCTATTATGCAAAATATAGGTGCTAGAAAGAAGACCTGTTAGGGAAAGGGAAAATAGAGTAGAGAGAAAAGCTTTTGATAGTTATCATTGTTCGTTCTTATGATTTTTTGCTAAGAAAACATAGGTCAGTTCTTCCATAACGACTTACCGAGACATCATCCTGGTCATACATAAAATTCAGAGGTGAGAACAGGCCAGATTATACTACATGTAATTGAGATTATCTAGTTTGGGAAGAGATGAAAACAGATTATCGGGTACGCTGATAGGTTATCTCAACATTTGAACAAAAAGTGCTTCATTATCACATCTAAATGATAACAGAAAGTAAGAAGTGGGCTAATTCATCTTTTATGGACAGGAAAATTCATCAATTCTGTCAGTTACGTGGAATATGTACAATTTGCAATTATATGTTTCACGGGACTGTTACTGTAGATTTGCCAATTTTACATATATAGTCAAGGACGCATATTATTCAGCCTTAGATACAGAAACCCCAAAAAATCGGTATTATCTTGTGCTAATTGATTCAAATAGAGACTTTCAAAGTATCTCCAGTCCTTTTATTTTATAGAATATCAATTTGAGGATGCAATTGTAAGGATTTAGAGAGAATTATATCCAAGTTAGGAGCTATTTCATACACTGATCAATAATGGCGTGTAAAAGACCTCGTAATGAGAAAACCTGACACCACAGAATATTTAAAACCAGATAATATAGCCTTGTGTTTTTCAATGGTCTATAACGATCATGTCATACATATGAGACTGATTACCGGGCACACCGACAGGTTCGATAGACGACTAGGCTATATACATGTACACTATTTTTTACACCATATGAAAAGCTTTAGGAGAAATGTAGATGTTTAGATTATACTACCACACTTATAACAGCAAGGAAGCAAGCACGCTTCTAATATTCCCAAGTGATGAAGGAGATGTATAATAATTTCTGATACATATAAAGGACCCTGTCTTTACCATCTACCAGATAGATAGAACATGGACCTGATTCACTACTGCTATACATAGTGTACCACATGCTCTGAGGTTCCAGATAAGGATACATCATTTTTCATTCATTGGCACTAAGAATACTCTCCATTTATAACGGTTGGGTTCTTGATCAGTATTGTTTCACGCATACCCGTTGTAGAAGGAGTTTAGAAATTAGATGAAATTTCATGGGGATATGAAATTGACCTAAATAGAATGCCTATGTCTAATGCAAACAGGTTGTAAATGGTTTTTTAAGAGTATACTTGAGCTAGAAAGGACAACAGATGTTATTCATGGTCACACTGACAAAGTACTATCATGTTTCTCGGAATGGGGCTTGAGCCTATCTCGGTTATAGTGTTACGAAAAATACGAGTATTGTCTGATATATGTAGTCAAATTGTCAGAGTGTCGATACATAGCTAGACCACAAGGAGCGTAGTACAAATTTTCTTAGAAAGGCAGAACTGATATTAGTCCAATCATTAGTTTTACGGTGGAGACTCCTCGCTATAACAGTGGATATGCGTCATCACCCCAGTAGAAAGCTCTAGTCAAACTTGGTAGAGATTGTGGCAGATATCTCAATATTCAAAATACCCCAAGAGGTGAATGTAACTACCATTTCTCACATTTGTAGTTTTCTTGTACCTCTAATTAATATTAATAAACGAACTGTTTCTGATTTGTAATAACTTGGGCTCAGAATAGATAAGTGATATTGAAACATAGTGTATGTAAATTGCCATACGTACACGTAGAGTTAAAGAAATGCAAAGATGCAACCTGATACTGGAGATCATTATTCTTCAATATGCTACTTAATTGTAATATCGGCTTATTGAGATTTGTATACTACTCAAGCAGTATTAAGTATTGACGTATTTTAGTTGTGGTTCATGGATTCTCAAAGCTCTTCCCCACTAGCTGATATGGCTAAACATAAATTTCGTACAAATCAGGTTCAAGAGAGCGAAAAATAGCAATGGAATACAATTAAGTGATTTCAATGTGAAACCCATAAACGCCAAGCAATAACATGTTGTGAACTACAAGAGTACAGCAGCTTATATTGTAAATTTCTACCTGGAGAAGACAGTTAAGAAGTAGCAATATTCCTTTAGTACTGGAGTTTGTGTCATTTTAAAGGATTTTACCTATTGTAGAAGTGTCAGCTTAGATTATCCTCTTATTCGCTCGAAGCTTCATTGGTCTGCTACAACAGGACTATATCTCTAACCTGATAAAAGTATGTTAAGATACATATAAAATTGGATTTACGGGTGTATCTAAGGTAGCAAGGAACTTTGAGTTTAGTAGCTCAGATATTCTTTTAAGCGAACATGCGTAAGAACTGAGATTGGATGCTACCGACATAAACTATCAACAATACACCGTATTGACGGAAATAAATATGATAAATAGCTCTAGAATGACACCATTACGGCCAAGTCATGTGAAAAGGTCCTTTCGATGAAAGATTCATACAGACAAAATGTACTACCCCTACTACAAAGTTTACCTACTGAGACAATTCTCCATTTACGTTGTAATACAGTTGATGGAATGACAAGAAATTTTATCGAAATACAACAACTGAGATATACTTATCTCCGATAAGATTCAGTAACTTTAACCTCAATAGGGGAAGTGACAAGAGACAAATGAGCAGCTGTAAACGAGTGTTACGGAAGATCTTTCAGAATTCGAGGCTGTGCTTCCGAAGTACATGTAGGCTATTGCCCAATTTCTCAACCTGAGACGCTTAGATTCGGAGATGTATCTTTGAATTATGGTAAACCACTGCAAAAGTGCCTATTTGTCAGATAGTCATCAACTGACGTACCCTGTATGGAGATAGTAGAACCATATATTATTTACTATTCATAATTTATGTATACACATTTAAATTCATTATGCTACTAAGAATAGCAGTAAATTAACGTCTGTAATTCGGTTAGATGCTACTCAGGGTGTCCTTGCAACAAGGATCCAGGCTTGACAACCATTGGAACATTTAGATCATTTCACGCCGTAGAACCTGTGTTAATCTATGCTATATTGTGCGCCATACCTGACAATATAGTGGTTTGAATAATTATTAGTCATATTAAACTTCACCGTTATCGTTATTGCAGCCCAATGGTTCTATCCTAACTGAAAGTCACGGAAGATCCTAGAGTCATGGCAGGCTACGGAACATATACCCTATTGCCATACTTTACATCTCAGTATCTTATTGGATAGATAGTTGCGAATCATCAGTACGAAGTTTCTTCATATATACTTCGATGCTTCAAGCATGTTATGGTTTACAGTAACTCATACAATAAGCATTGTTATATTCTTTGGGGTACAAGTTTATGTATCCCATGTTCTCAATTATATTTCTGATCTCAATTTGAGCTTTGGCCTGGAAAAAAGTCGATTTATTATAGTATAGTTGTTTAAAAGAGCTGGTAGATGTCAAATTCTTTAATACGCTTGCATAGGTTAGAACTTAATATGTACGTAGTTATGGGGTTTCCTCAAATACACTGGACTGTAACTCTGACTCTTTGTTTTGTGTTTGTAATCTCAACTAGGAGATATTGTGTTAGATTTCAACTATAGCATTGATATGCTTTATAAATTGGTTGAACCATATATTGAACAATTCAATAAGAGAGCCTATTTTCTGTAAATGTATAGTAGCACATCTCTAAGGGCATTAGTGAGCTGAATATAGTTATTGTGTCTCCTGTAATTTTTCAGAGCCCATCGACAAGCCTTGCCTGTCCCATGGTTAATATACGTAATTCCGATTCACCTTGTATGCACTTTGAAATAGTCCCGAATATAGTATGTTATATATTTCGTCATCCCTGGTTGAATTACCATTCAACGATTGTTAAAGATCCGGACCATATAAAGGTAGAAAGTAGATATAGCTGTGAAAAAAATGCATTCATAAGATTCTGGAGTAAAATGAGTATACGTGTGCAAAGGTACTTGAATACCAGGATATACGAAAGATATTGAGGGTTTTTCTATAGCTTATATTCCTGTTAATACCATGCATGTTACTGCTAGAGTTAGTAAACAACTAGACATAAGTGGTAAGTTACTCTCTAATGGGGTAGGATTATTTATCCTTCTCGCTGCCTCTGAATAAAGCTATCTCACCACCAATAGTATGTGATATGCATGCTGTCGATACCTATGTATTGATTTGTATTGAGCTAGGCCTTGTTTAACGGATATATTTATCCTGCTTATATACTACAAATGTATCTTGAATTTTACAGGGGTAGCACGGTATGATAGATAAATACGAAAGATACCAATGTGCTATACAGAAAGGCATATTTGATGTTTCTATTACAGTGAAAGCATTCAGCTAGTTATCGTAACTGCGAAAATCACTTGGAGCTACTCTTAGCTCTAGGTTTTTTTTTTTCACTTTCATGGCATCTTGGCTACTGTAACAAGTTCGCTAGTTCTGGCATTTTAAATCCTTTTGTAGCTTAGCCCTATGGCTTGATGTGCAATTGACTTTGATATTGTTTGAATATATTATGACATTGAATATTTCCGGTTTAGCGATGGTTATAGTGCCCCAATACTCTCATGCGATATTCAAGGTGATGGCCTAAACGTTATCAGTATCACATGAATAACATAGTTAGCTGTTTGAGGTATTCTCTGTCATGGTACCCAATGTACTAATCCAGTAAAACATAAATTACTGCAGTATATAAATTTTATTGAATAGCGGATTAAGGGCTGGTACGTGAGTAGTGGTGTATTACCTACTAATCCCTGACAGAGTTAGATAGTTAAAATGAATGGTTTTATTCAATTAGGGTCTATATTTCATTGGATATATTTATGTGGTTTCTATGGCGACAGTGCTTGTTAAGGGGAATATACCTAATCATTGAATAGAGATTTTGGTTTTACATGCCGTGAAGTTACATCTGGTAAATTGGTGTTTTAAATGTAAAGTGGGATTTTCAGTTAAACGTATAACCTCAAATCTACGCCAGGTCCCGAACTGACTTTAGTCATAACTGTTTCTATGTTAGGCAACAGAGATAGCTATTTACCAACCCTTTCCCATCTCCCGATTCTTTCGCTTTGAGCTTATTTTGTGTAATGAATTAATTCAAACTTATGCTTTGTACACCCTTAAGGTATACTAAGTACTTGTAATATTTAAACCAATGGCTCAAATTAATATCCAAAACTACAGAGTTCTAATATTTCCAAATCTCTATTGTGGATCGAATATAAAGAATGTTTCTCGAAAGATATGTCAATCGCCTTGCGTAACAAATGGATACTTTTTTCCTATTCTCTCCTAAGCATGTATAAAGACATGGGTAGCATAATATTTCTCTATTCAATCTAACTAAATCACATAATGATAAATATTCCCCGGTGCTGTTCTGTCTGGTCATAATAATCGATATTGTTCCGCAGTATGATAGTTATCACATGCCTAATAGTCTGAAGCAAACTTCAGTTTGTTCCTAATAGACTATAAGTTTGCGGATGGGAGCAGTGGCGACTACTCGTCAAATCTTCTCTGTAGCTTTGTTTCGGTAAGACAATAACGCCTTTGTAGAAGAGATAAAGTGATGGCATATAAGTAATGTATGTTAGTTATATTCCCATGGTATATTTAATGTGGTAAAAGTATTATTTCATAATTGGGCTGCTTCTCTCCTAACTTGCTGGCTTGAGCTATCTTGTTCATTGGCCAGTTTGAAGTGTTGTAAGCCTCTGATTATGCCTGCATCGATATGGAAAGTATCTTTAAATCATACTATAGGAATTAATTAGAGGCGAAGCGTATGTAAGATTTCTGAGCTGTATCTACTCTAGAAAGTCTGTTTGTAATCTCTTGAGCTTTAGCTCAAAGTGTTTTTATCGCTTTTCATGGTTTTTGACTACAAGAGCTTAGGGATATTTCTATGTATATGATCTTGCTGTCAGAGTTTCTTGCTTTCCTGCCTAAAATTTAAATACTGGCTTCATTTATCTGTTTCACAACTCTTTGTATGGAAGGCTGGTATGTTATTAATTTCTCTTGCATCCTATCGATAATAATTTATCTTATCTTGGAATGTTAGAAACTTTCAAATACCTTAATCTTGGTTTAAGGGAGTACAAACCTGAAGTAACCGAGGAAAATTAATACTCGATATCACTTCTGGAACCCACCGGTCGTCAAATATTGTAGCTATCTGTGCTTTTGAGTTGGTTTCAAAATCTTTTACAAACTGTATACTTAACTCCCTTTTTGTGGATTCACAGTTCCCCCGAAGATAGGTTACGTACTGGACTGTTTCCAATAGCGCCTCCTGAATCTTTTTCCTACCAGCTGCATGATAATATCGGTAAAACACTTCTATTTTGAGTGAATTTATTCTATACGTATGATTGAACCTTTTTTTGGGGTATGCCTATTTTGCTATAGCTAAATAACAATTGAGACTGTGAAATTGGTTTCTGAGAGCCTGAGGTTGAAGTACTGTGTCTTCCGTGTTTGGTTATACATTCCAATCCGACTTCTATTCCCCCTTAGATTAGTCACAAGAGAGCTCATTCTAATCGACAGGTAAAGCAGTTGATAATAATAACCTGGGGATATTTGACAAGGGAGGTGTGTATCCTTCCACTTACAGGTTTATCCTTTACACTAGGGAGTCCCAGGCTAAGAATAAAACCCTCAGTACTAGTATCACTTTCTAGGACCATCCTTCCTTCCCTGGGTAGTTGCCAGATTATTTGATGTCTTTGGGTCAATCGGATTGTTATGCCTTTTTATATTTGTTTGATCTATTCCACTCAATTTCGAGATTCTTTCTGGCTCTAAAATCAGCATTCAACAGGGTATGCGATTCTTCACCGGTAGTTAGGTGGTTGCTATACTACGTATCGCCTGTTTGCAAGCGGGACTCGCTGATAGTCCAAGACTCTGTTTTATTTAAATATAATCTGTAATTGGGCCAGGAATTCGGTCTCGCATTTTGCTATTGCTACTTATTGGTTAGGAAGGGTATACGTTAGAACACTTGTGCTAGATCCATCTTTAGGCTTTCATAACTGTAAATTACTGTGCAGGAGGCCTTGTGCCGGATGGTTGTTGACAATCTAAGGATTATCTGTCTCCAATTCAACTCTGTAGACTTTGTTTTGTTACAATACAGGACTGTAAGAAGCGGGGAAAACAGACTTCGGAGGGGGGCTAAAAAGATCTGAGCTGCCTTAAAGAGCGAGCTCCAGGAGGTCTAAGAAATTGGCAGACTGAACACGGCATACTATGCACTACTTCCAATAAAAATTGGGGGCGTTAATGGAAAGTTGCCCGAAGCCTACAGATCCTGGTGGCTATATAAATGTTGTGGAGAGTTTTAAGATTTATACAAAGCTCACACTCTAAAGGCTCAATGCTTAATAAGCGGGAGAAGCTAGACACGCAAGAGAAGCTAAACAAGGATCAGGGCTAAATAAGGTGTATTTGAGAGATGCACCTGGAACAGGGAGTATTTGGCCTGACTCCTAGCTGTGGCCTTTCTAAGCCTGCTATTTATATACAGGATATATTAAGCAGTGATCATTTTTAAAATAAATGATGTAAGACTGCAAATCCTTGGCTGCTCAAGCTGATTCACACAGCTTCCCACGCTTAGAAATATTAATTTAATGTCAATCTATCTTTCCAGAGAAAGGCACAGATCTAAACGTGCGTATAGTATCTACTTTCCATCCCCACATTTAGGAGGAAACGGTCAGTATAATACTGTGGCTGATTATTAGCAAAACTGTGAGATAAGTGTGGGGAACACAGTTTGGTGCTCTCCAATCACATTCATCCATTTTACGATATGTACTCGAGCTGGTGAAGATTTTAGTGGAGCAAAGTGGGTATCTAAACGAGGTGGAATATATAATGGTCTAGGTACCCCACTTGAACCCAGGGAAATTGCTCTCTGTAACACAAATAGTAATCTATTCTATTCAACTACTAAATATGTCTTCTTCAGTTGCTCCTGCCAAAGTTTCCACCACCCAGGAAGGGATCTCCAAGTTAAATGTTGCCAAGCCTACCCCATACGCCGGGTCTAATATTTCTGCTAACTCGAAGTATCCCGAATATACACCACTGAAAAATGCCAATACCACCAAGCAGCCAGCACTTGTCGAGATTCCTTACGATGACAGAGCTTTATATGCCGATCCTGCATTGCCAAA
>NW_017566842.1:863860-947405 GCF_001661335.1 Babjeviella inositovora NRRL Y-12698
CAGAGAAGCTTATGACCGTTTATCTCCAGGTTTCAGAGAACGCTTGGCTGGCTTGACTGCCACTCACTCAGGGGTTGAGCAACATGTGGGCTCAGCCAAAGCCGGGATGGTTCCTAAGAGAGACGCCATCATCAGTTCGCACCCAGTTGTTAGACAAAACCCGGTTACGAAAAGAAAATCTCTCTTTGTCAACAAAGAATTCACCCGTGCAATCGAAGGTTACAAGAAGGAAGAGAGTGAGGCTTTGTTGGGCTTTTTATACCAGCATTTAGGAAACGCCGTTGATTTCCAGATCAGAGCTCTGTTGAGACAGTACAGTATAGTCTTCTGGGATAACAGAAGTACTCTTCACACAGCCACTGTTGACTACGATTCCAATGCTACTCCAAGAGAGGGTTTTAGATTGACTGTTACGGGGGAGACCCCAGTAGAAAATATCTAGATCCTTTTAACTAATGGATATTTATTTAATTTTGTACTAAACGGTTGTTTATAGAGGAACCCGACTCATCAAAGTAGCCTTTTATTATTTGCTCAGAGTAAGCTTAAATAGCGTTCATAACTCTCTAACTGGCTAGAAAAAAAACGCTTATAGTACCTTCAATTTAGAAAAATCTAGAGAGCATCAAATAATCGCGGTATAAAATTAATTCGTAGGTCGAAGGGGACTCAATTAATTATCTAGGTCTATTACCACTAATTTTACTTCAGGATATCCTTTTCCGCAGATGATAGAAGGTGGTTATATTCCAGGATTGATTCGCCTACCCCACTCATTTCTCCTTACTGGATAAGTGTTTGATTGCCTTCAATCTCTCTTGCAACAAAGGATGCGAATGATGATATGTTGAATACAACCAATGAGTATCCAACACCGCCTTATTGTCTTTATTGAGCTTAATCAAGGCAGCGGCAATGTGTTCCTCATAATTCAGGCTCACCACATAAGCATCAGCCTCGTATTCATTCTTGCGCGTCAAAACATTGGACAAGAACTGTAAAGCACAATTCATGGGGGTGAGGAAGTAGCAGAGGATCATGAACTTCACACAAGCTGGCGTGTGGTTACCAAACCCAAACGAGGAGTACAAATATGGGTTGTTGCTGAAAAGCGAAAAGACGAACAGTATGAGTAGAAGTTGAAATTGTTCATAGACCGTTACTATCAACGTATGGTTCAATTCCCAATGACCAATTTCGTGGACCAAAACTGCGGCTGCTTCCTCTACTCCAAATTTGTCAACCATGGTATCGTGGAGGAAAATATGCTTTGACCATGGGAGGCCGGTGAAGAATGCGTTTGAATGCGAGGAATTTTTAGAGCCATCGATGACATTGACGCTGTTAAGTGGGAACTTTTTCTCGTGAGCCAAACGATCAATGAAATCTTTTAACTTTCCCGAATCAAGAGGTTTCGACTTGTGAAACAAGGGCAAAATCAAGTAAGGATACAATATTTTCACTGCCACAAAAATAATCTCAATAAAGAGCCATGTGTACCAGATAAACAGGTCTCCAGCCAATTCAACCACTTTCAAAGTTACAGCCGTCAACAACGATACTAACACCAACAGGATGATATTTTCTTTTAGCTCATTCATGAGCCACTGAGAGAATGTGGGGTTGTTGGAACTGTGTTTGTTTTTTCACATAAAACCCCCTATAGTACTTTAAAGGGAAGGCCATCAAGGTTTGGGTGATAATTGAGTAGATAACAACTAGGATGACTGACTGCGTAATTTCGCCAGTTGCAAAACCAAGAATAGAGCTGGCACGAACAGGAGCCTGCCATAATGCCAAGTAGACGTTGAACTTGATGTAAACTAAATCCTCACAGTACAGCCAAATATTTAAAGCGATGGTATGTTTGATCTTGTCGAGAGCGTATGCTCTGGATTTATCGTAGGTATCTTGTGTGGCATCGGCCTCTAAAGCTTTAGGGGGCTTGGCTCTCCGTAAAACGCCGAATTGGCATAGATTCATATAACTCTTGAATATGAAATTGGCCGTTGACAAACTAAGGATGATCTGTCTCCAATTCAACTCTGGGGAATTTACCCCGTTGGCAATAATCTAATTCGTTAGCATTCAAACTGTTAAGCAAGTCGGTGATTGGCGACTTACCGAAAGAGGTGGTGACATGACTCAGAGAGGTGTGTCTGTAGACTTGGTTTTGTCAGAATCTAGTCCTAATTATATATGTTTTATCCTTCTTTCTGCGGGATAGGCGCTGCCTTTTATTTCACCATTGAATGGCTATCTTGTGGGATACCCTCTGGTCATATTTTTCCCCTCAGCCCCTGTCCTATCTGCATGTGATGGTGCTGTGGATAAGTGTTTGCAGGGTTGCTACAGGATCTAAATCGTTCAATCTTTATCTGCGGATGCTGCGTTCCGACGCTGATATCCACCAGAAGGTCATTCTTGATTTCCATAGGGCTATATAGCATGTAATATAGGTGGATATACATCGCTAAGATAGCGATATTGAATTGTCTAAATTTTTAAAACTGTTTCCACATAATATAGACAGCAAAAACATAAGCGTGTGATATATGAAGGCGTAGTGTAAGTACCAAGAGACAGGAGCTATACGAAGCATGACAGGACTGTAGGGTGCAGGGATTGACGCGGTTGAAAAGGTATCGTAGGCATGATAGGGCTGTAAAATACAGGGAGCCGTACAACCGCAAGGATACAAATGCATTACAAGATTGAAAATACCGAGATACGGCCTAAGGGTTGATTGATATGTAACAGGACTGTAAGAAGCGGGGAAAGCAGACTTCGGAAGGGGGCTAAAAAGATCTGAGTTGCCTTAAAGAGAGAGCTCCAGGAGGCCTGAGAAATTGGCAGACTGAACACGGCATACTATGCACTACTGCCAATTAAGGCTGGGAGCGTTAATTGGGGGTTTCCTGGAAGCTAAAGGCCCTGGCAGTTACATAGGTTTCATGGAGAGTTTTAAGATTTATACAAAGCCCACGCTCCAAAGGCTCAATGCCTGACACGCAGGAGAAGCTAAACAAGTAGAATTAGGGTTAAATAAGAAGGTATAATTGAGGGAGGCAACTGTGGGGCTATCTCTATTTCCTAATCTGTTGCGAGCATCATAACTTTCTTAGCCACAGCATTCTATATTTTTTGGATAAAAGAAAAAGGGATCGAAAAAGAAAAGAAAATGAAAAACGTGAAAGGATATATATAAAAATAAAGACGTATATATTATATATACTTATACATATAACTAAATTGATGAAAAGTTCTCCAAATAAACAAATCAAGTAACTATAATTACATATATAAAAACAACTGCCCGTGAGTACTTATAATTGTTATACTTTGGCGTGTATTTTCCAGCCATCAAAGATGAGCTTCTCCTACGGATAGGGACTACAATTCCGATAATTGTAAGATGGATGAAATAACGGAGTATATTCAGTTTCGATCACACGGAGACAAGGTTTAAACATAATAGATCAGGATTATACCTGGCACAGGGACTATTTGGTCCGACTCTTGGTTGTGGCTTTGCAAGGGCTCAACGTTATATACAGGACATATGAGGCAATAAATTCTGTTTTGTGTAAATAAATGGCGCGACACCACAAATTCTTGGCTGCTTAAGCTGATCTCCACAGTTTCCCAAACGTAGATATGTTTAGCTAGTGTCAATCTATCTTTCGAGAGAAAGGTACGGATTTACATCTGCATATAGTATCTACTTTCCATCCCCACGTCTAGAAGGAAACGGCCTGTATGACGCTGTGGCTGATTATTAGCAAAACTGTGAGAGATAAGTGTGGAGGACACAGTTTGGTGCTCTCCAATCACATTCATCCATTTTACGATATGTAATTGAGTTGGCAATGAACTCAGTGGAGTAAAATGCGCATCTAAATGAGATGGAATATATAATGGTCTAGGTATCTCACTTGAACCTAGGGAAATTGCTCTCTGTAACGCAAATAGTAATCTATTCTATTTAACTACTAAATATGTCTTCTTCAGTTGCTCCTGCCAAAGTTTCCACCATCGAGGAGGGGACTTCCCAGCCGAAAATTGCCAGGCCTGCCCCATACGCCGGGTCTAATATTTCTGCTAACTCGAAGTATCCTGAGTACACACCACTGAAAAATGCCAATACCACCAAGCAGCCAGCACTTGTCGAGATTCCTTACGATGACAGAGCTTTATATGCCGATCCTGCATTGCCAAACTTGTTGCCAACTTTGAAGTTAGCCAGCAAGGAGGTAGGCTTGGAGGAACTTTCGCCAAAGTTTGGTTCCGTTGTCAAGGGTGTTCAATTGGCTTCGTTGGTTGATAACCCAAAGGCAAAAGATGAGTTGGCTTTGTTACTTGCTCAGAGGGGTGTGCTAGTCTTCCACAACCAGGAAGATTTCTTCAAGTTGGGACCTGGAGGAGTGACTGAGTTTGCTTCGTACTTTGGTGTCCTCCACGAACACCAATTGAGCAGCACTGTTGAAGGACATCCAAAGTTGTTGGGCCTTACTGGAAAAGGCTTCTCCCAGATTGCGAAGTACAGAAATTCAACCTCCAGCACCGGGTTTCACTCGGACGTTACTTATGAGTTGCAGCCACCCTCCTATACCTTCTTGTCATTGTTGGAGGCACCTTCGTCTGGTGGTGACACTGTCTTTATTGATGCCAGAGAAGCTTATGACCGTTTATCTCCAGGTTTCAGAGAACGCTTGGCTGGCTTGACTGCCACTCACTCAGGGGTTGAGCAACATGTGGGCTCAGTCAAAGCCGGGGTAGTTCCTAAGAGAGACGCCATCATCAGTTCGCACCCAGTCGTTAGACAAAACCCGGTTACGAAAAGAAAATCTCTCTTTGTCAACGAAGAATTCACCCGTGCAATTGAGGGTTACAAGAAGGAAGAGAGTGAGGCTTTGTTGGGCTTTTTATATCAGCATCTAAAAACCTCTGTTGATTTCCAGATCAGAGCTCTGTTGAGACAATACAGTATAGTCTTCTGGGATAACAGAAGTACCCTTCACACAGCTACTGTTGATTACGATTCTGATGCTACCCCAAGGGAGGGTTTTAGATTGACCGTTACGGGGGAGGCCCCAGTGGAAAATGTTTAGATCTCTTGGACAGATCGCCCATCTAATGCTTAACTCCCGGTTAAGGCATGTTGGGTTTCCGCGTTAAATTTATTATTTTATCAACATTTTTCTGTTTCCAAGCTTCGTATAAAACGTGAAACCTTATTTTACTTGTAGTTCTTTTTGGCAAGCACCGTGCTTCATGGGTCCCTTTCATTCCTCACCGGTATAATCCTATATCCGCCGTACTTATTCTCGTAGCCCGCCTAAAATACCCCTCGCTAGCTTCAAACATGCTTTACATATCATTTGAGTGATAATTGAGGTTGCTTATTTTTTTTGGACCAAAGACATTGCTCTTGTAGAGTTTCGCTACGGTTTGGGGGAATGATTTTAGCCGATAAAATTCCACTGAGGCTGGTATTACTTGTGACTCAAGCCTGATATAGGAAAGAAACTATTCCCACTATTTCCGAGATGTTTGCGTAATATTCGCACTAGATTTGAGAACTGGCGATTCCCACAGTGCCGATCCACGATATTCTCTCATGTGCCAGTTATATGCTCTATATTCAGACATGACGAGCTCAGGGCTTTAATATGGGACCGCCACGATTTAGGTGACCAGGATATATTCCAAGCCACTTTTTCCTACATTTGTGGAGACTAAGACCATGCACTTATAAATCCAGCTAATAACAGATCTAAGTATGGCAGAAAGGGTTTTACTGGTGACTCCGGGTGAGTCGAAAATGCGGGTGTTATACATTAGACAAATTCGATCAGCGTATTACAAATACACACTTAATTGTGGAAGGTTGAGGTTTTAGAGGCATTAGAGCCCATCGTTATGTAGAAATTTCATATATAAGTAGTTGCCTTGATCCAATTAACAAGTACATCTCTGTTTGAACGTGCAACTACAAGGATGAGTACCGCTCACGAATCAAAATCTCCCATTGTCTCCGAAATCGAGGAGAGTTCCCGCTCTCACAATTCGTACTCATCGCCTGATGATGCTTCGTATAATAAAAACCAAGATATCGAGGTGCAAATTTCGCAAGTCTCATCGCTCAACCAGTTGGGCTCCAATCCTTTCTTGGACCCAAAGGTTGAGGAGCATTACCGTGATATTTATGAGGGATCTCAATACGAGTGCCGTCATGAATTCGACCCCCACTTCACATGGTCCCCGGAGGAAGAGAAGAAGATAGTCCGTAAGTTGGACTTCAGGGTAGCCTTGTTGGCATGCTTCATGTTTGTGGCGTTGCAGGTCGATAGGGGTAACTTGGGCCAAGCAACGTCCGACGGCTTTTTGAAGGACCTCAAACTCACCACGAACGACTACAATACCGGCAACACCATTTTCTTGGTGGCATTCTTGATTGCTGAATTGCCGTCGCAGTTAATCTCAAAGAGAGTTGGTCCAGATAGATGGATTCCTTTCCAGATGATTGCTTGGTCCGTTGTCGCCATGTCCCAAGCTGCGTTGAAGGGAAAGTCTGGTTTCTACGCTACCAGATTCTTGGTTGGTTTCTTGGAGGGTGGCTTCATTCCAGATATCGTGTTATGGTTGTCCTACTTTTACACCTCCAAAGAATTGCCAACCAGGTTATCGTGGTTCTGGACTACCCTTTCTTTGACAACTATTGCTACTTCGTTGTTGGCAAGTGGAATCTTGAGGTTGAGAGGCGTGGGTGGGTTACCAGGCTGGGCCTGGTTATTCTTGATCGAGGGTCTCTTCACCTTGTTCATCGGTATCTCGGCTATTTTCCTCATGGTTCCTTCTGCGGTAGAGACTAAGGCTCCCTGGAGACCAAGAGGTTGGTTCAACGAGCGCGAGATCAAGATTGTCGTCAACCGTGTATTGAGAGACGATCCTTCTAAGGGAGACATGCATAACAGACAGGCCATTACTCCGAAGTTGTTATGGAAAGGGTTCACTGATTACGATTTGTGGCCAGTGTACATCATTGGCTTTTTCGCGTACATTCCAATGAACACCCTTGGGTTATACCTTTCCATAAACTTGAGAACCTTAGGTTTCACCGTCCTCGAGACCAATTTGTTGGGTATTCCGCAACAAGTGCTCCACATAGTCTTGTTGATAATTTATACGTGGCTCACGGTGAGGCTTAACCTGAGAGCTTTAGTGTCCCTCTGCCAGCCAATCTACACCGTTCCATTATTAGGTGTTCTTTGTTGGTGGCAGGGAGCCATGCATAACAAGTGGGCAACGTACGCCGTCACCTCCTTGATTTTGGGTAATCCATATATCCATGCAGTCTGTGTCGGTTGGTGTTCCACCAATTCTAACTCGGTGAAGAGTAGAACAATCTCTGCATCCTTGTATAATATCTTTTGCCAGCTCGGGGGTATACTTTCAGCAAACATTTACAGAACGAGTGACCTGCCGTTATACAAGAGGGGGAATAAGGTGTTATTTGCTATTGCTTTCATCTTGGTTCCAATTCTCCTTGGGACTAGACAATATTATGTTTGGAGAAACAAACAACGTGACACCATCTGGGACGCCATGACTGAGGACGAAAGGAAGAGTTACATTGAGGACAACAAGGACTTGGGTAACAAGAGATTAGATTTTAGATTTGTGTATTAGTGGCATAAAATCTTTCAGTGCTAGACAGAGCTGTAGAGGTCCATATCTCCGTAATTCTACAAAATTTAGCTGGAAGAAATTTCCTAACAGATGTAGGTCGATATGGGGGTGCAGACCAAGTGTGTTCCATAGACTGTACAAACGGGCTACTCTATTGTCTATGACTTTGTTCGTTACTTGACCATTCTCTTTTTCCTGATCAAGTACGGGCGCAGGGGGACTGGTCGTGTGGATACCATACATTCCCTTGCGGGTATAAAATTTGGCAGTCACCAGATCAGACGCCTTTTTGCCCCTAGCCTTACTTACCATGGATTCCACTATCAGATCGCTCGTGAGGTTCGTCGCCCGAGGCTTCTACGGCCAGCAATATGTGCTTATCTTGGATGCCATCTTGCTCCACTCCGTGTTGTCTGAAGACGATCTCTTATTCTTGTTGGGGATTCAGCGGAAAAACCTCCGGTCGCTCTGCAACAAGTTGGTGGAGGACCGGATGCTCACGGTGCACTCACAGAAAGAGGAGTTGCCGAACTTGCGGTTGACCACACGAACATACTACTACATTCACATCACAGAGGCGATCGACTCCATCAAATGGAAGATGCACTCCGTGGTCAAGTTGATTATGGACGAAATGAAGCACGATGGGAACCCGCAGGGGTACGTGTGCCCACGGTGCAAGTCACGCTACTCGCAGCTAGATGCCATTTCCATGTTGAGTGATGACCGTGTGAACTTTGTCTGTGACGTGTGCCAGGGCATATTGATTGAGGACGATTCGGGCATCCAGGCGCGAAAGAGGCAGGAGAAGCTCACCAAGTTGATGAATCAGATCGACCCGATTATTGGCTACTTGAAGAAAATCGACGATTCCTTCATTGAGGACAACACCTTCGAGTCCACGTTGACCAAGGCCATTCCAGCGCAGTCCACTCCCGTGGCCGCGTACGCCGTTTCCACCAGAACGTCGGGTACCAGAACCAACAGCACGAATAATATGTCTGCCTCCTTGCAATCCGCGGCGCAGAGATCGCAGGCCACGTTGCACGTGCGGATCACGGCGAACGACGAGAACGCACTCAAGGAGAGCCAGGAGAAGACCAAGAGACAGGAGAAGATGAAGCAAAATGCTTTGCCATCGTGGCACTCCGAGAGTACCGTCGGTAAGGCGTCGTTGGGGAGGTTGGATGACGAAGAGGAGAACGAGTCGGCTCCAGAGGTCAAGGTGGAGGAGGAATCGAGCCCAGAGGTCAAGGTGGAGAGCACTGCTGACAGCTCCAGCCGCCCTGCAGAGAGCACCGTACCGTCTGCTGCGCGTGACCAGGAAGCTGAAGACGCGTTGGCTGACTATTACGCCCGGTTGGCGGCCGAAAACGCCGAAGAGGAGGAGGATGATGACGATGACGATGAAGACGATGACGACGAGTTTGAGGAGGTAGAGGACTTTGATGATGTATCGACGCCCCAGACTGCTGTTCTGGTGTCCCAGGCCGCGGACGATGATGACGACGATGAAGACGATTTTGACGACTTTGAAGACGTGGCGTTGTCTGATGCGACCCCGATGGTTTCCACCGAGCCAACCATCGGTGACGATGGGTTAATCGAAGTGGAAGAGTTTGATGGTGAGAGCGATGAGGAATAGGTGGTTCAATAATGACTGTGAATTTCCACAGTGGTTCTCCAGAGGTTCTCCAGAGGTTCTCCAGAGGCTCTTGCCGTTGATATATGAACCATACAATAATATAAAGAGACGGGAACGAATAGAAATAGTGAAACAATCAGGAATTATGTATCGATCCAGAGCCTTCCACAAGCTTCCCCATCCCGGAGGCTAGCTGGTACGTCTGAGGCGCTATAAATACAGGAATCCTAAGCTAAAACACATGGAGTATACCAGGCTGAGGCACTTTTAGTCTATCTGTGCCTAGTGGTAGATAACAGAAGAGATTCATAATGAGTTAATTCGGAGGATTTAAAACTATCGTTGTGTATCTTGACTATCCTGAAGAGATACCATAATCATCACGTGACAATGAGTTAGCTCGCGATTTGTATCCGAGTCAGTCGATTTTAGTCTACACACAGGTGTGGAGAAGGTTAGTCACAGCTGTAGGAGTGTACATAACCGCTATCGTGTGTCGATTTTTCACTTTCCACTTCTCACATTTTTCACTCTCCACTTCTCACATTCTTGCTTATTTCGCTCAAAGAAACTGCCCATTACACATTCCTATATCAATGTCCAAGACTGAGCCTAAGAAGGTATGTTCCCCCAGAAGTGCTTGCGAGCCGTACTAACCCGTTCTAGAAGGTTGACCCCTTCCATTCTCTCATCGCCGGTGGTACGGCGGGTGCCATCGAGGGGGTAATCACATATCCGTTTGAATTCGCCAAAACGCGTCTTCAGTTGGTCGACAAGGCATCCAAGTCGTCTAGAAACCCGTTGGTTTTGATCTACACCACTGCCAAGCAGCAAGGCGTGGGCGCGTTGTACACGGGTTGTCCGGCATTCGTGGTGGGTAACACCGTCAAGGCGGGTGTCCGGTTCTTGGGGTTTGATGCTATCAAGAAATTATTGGCTGACAAAGACGGGAAGTTGTCCGGACCCAGAGGTGTGTTGGCGGGATTGGGCGCCGGTTTGTTGGAATCCGTGGTGGCCGTGACTCCTTTCGAGGCGATTAAGACCGCGATGATTGACGATAAGCAAACGGTCAAGCCTAAGTACCAAGGTGGAGTTATCAGCAGCAGTTTCAGATTGTGTCGTGACTTAGGAGTGCGTGGCTTGTACGCGGGGTTGGTGCCGGTTTCCATGAGACAGGCCGCCAATCAGGCCGTTAGATTGGGGTCCTACAACGCCATCAAGTCCACGTTGCAACAGGCTAGCGGTTCGAGGCCGGACGAACCATTGTCCAGCGGGTTGACATTTGTAATCGGTGCTTTCGCCGGGATCGTCACCGTGTATACCACTATGCCCATTGATACCGTAAAGACCAGAATGCAAGCCTTGGGCGCCAGGGAGCAGTATAAGTCTACGGTCGACTGCTTTGTCAAGATCTTTAAGCAGGAAGGGGCGTTGACCTTCTGGAAGGGTGCCACCCCGAGACTCGGCCGATTGGTCCTCAGCGGTGGTATTGTGTTCACCATCTACGAAAAGATGTTGGTCTTCATGGCGTAAAAAGTGTTTATAGACGGCAATAAAATTATGCGTCCCAAGGTTCGAGGCTAAATAGTAGGATATTTCGGCGATCCACGCTTTCGGCAACCTCCGTGCACTGCTCCAACCATCTGGGGCTTTTGTGCATTATTATTGGTTATCGGGGGTCATAACTCAACCGTACCGGTCACACGCGTGAATGAACAGAAATGACGCATCTTCCAAAATCCCCAGGAATAAGAAGATGCCGTGCTACCCAACAACTAATTTAGCCTTTGTCATGACCACTAGCGAGCCTCTCCTGCATACAGCTAAATTGATACTGCCAGAAAGCGTGGAAGTCCTGCAGTTTAAGGTTATCGGAAACCCCTGCCGGTCCGCTAGATTCCTCCAGTAGGCCTAATTTGGTCGTGCCAATTCTTAACCAAATTGCTCTACTGCGGGGAACAAGGAGGCTTCCAGGAGTGATGCTTTTTTTTTTTGGCCTAAGCTCGATCAGACGCTATACCGATTTAGCGTGCATCTAGATGCCCCATGGCAACTAGCGTCCAGTATAATAATTGGCCTTTATTGCCAAGAGGTGGACTGAATACATTCAGTTGTCGGGTTTGCAACGTTAATGGTGTAGATATGCGTGGGGGCTACAATGGAGGCTCGCAGTCCCACATAAAGGTTTCAATGCTTATTGACAAGCGGGCCGCCGGACCAGCCTTCGGAGGTAAGTTTAAAGTAGAAACAGGAATCAGCTTTGTGGGTCGTATCAGGTGTGAACTGTTTCCTTATGTGACGGAGAGCGAAATAAACGTGCTAGAAGTGCCGATTCTACCGCGAAGGCCAACCTTGACTGACATCATCTTGCATCATATTATTTCTGACAGGCAGATTAGAGGTCTGGTGATGGCATATTACTCCATGAATAAACCCTCTTTCCAAAATACTGATACCGGACTAGTAAGTATCGCTGAGTGATACCCTTGGTATGGATAGAGCTATCAGTTATAGATATCCAAGGCGGCTTATCATTGACGCTAAGGTCTACGCGCGCAAGCTTTCCCTTTTCGACAGTACATCAGAGCATTTTTTTGTCAAGAAATCAGAGAGCTTCAAAGTCTATCTAAAACCTTGTGCTGCGGCAAGGTCAGTACTAGCCTCACATTTTTTTCTACCCAGCTTTTCGTTCTTCCATGCATACGTTTCTGCAATTGCCTCTGCATCGTCATATGCGAAACACAGTATGACCTTGGGGGCTGGTGTGCAGGAGAATTTCCTTTTTCGGCCGACTGGCTGCCAATCACGTCACACTTTGCCTGTCACTGCCTACGTGCGATATGCCTTGCGTCAGCTGTATGGCCGTGGGCCCTAATTTCCCCTTCTTTTTTTTTCTGGTTCGTTTCGTCCCACCGTCAGGCTATCTTCTCACCCCTCATGCATATCCGATAGCCAAAGTGATCGGCAGATATATATACTCCAACAGGCCCGGGTTTATATAGGCCCTGATCCTTATCCCTTGCTCCCCCTCCCGAACCCTTTAAACCAGCTATCACATTCAGAGTTGTCATTTTTAGTATCTGCCTGCCCCTCCATTCCCCGCTCCTCAAGATGAACCAAGAAAGTGTGGCCATTCACGCCAGAACCCAACCCACCAATTTTCTGTCTAGAAAGAACTCCATCTTCGAACGCTCCGTCCAGGACTTGAATACGTGTATGCAGCTATGCTCCCCCGTTAACAGCAACGGGATGAACTCCTCTCCTCCTGGCCGCTCGAGCTCAGTCACGGCCTTTGGCTTGTCTCTGCCGCTCTCCCCGCCATACCATAAGCTAATCAGGTCCAGAACATCCAACACAATCACCTCTGTCTCACCTCCTGAGCATAATCTTGTGAGAAGAAACCTGAGCTTATACATCCCCTCACACCACAATCTGGAGGACTTTGTGGCCCCCAACTTGGACTCTGCGGTCGAGTTCTGCTACTGTGGTGGGGACTCCCCTCCTGCCGACACTGAGCTGCAGTTGTCCCGATTACTGTCTGCCAACACTGCGCCCCGCTCTAAGCAAGACGCCTCTCAATCCCCGACCAATAACGAAGAATTTTTCCCGCCTGCTAATAATAACTACAGCTCTGTGATGCGCAGCAGGTCGCGCAGCATTGTGTGTAATTCGCTCATGAGATGCATGTCGAACACCAACGTCCCGCAGGCTTCCAATGGTGGTGATGAAAACAGTGCAACCTCGCCAAAGGCCCCCGAAAAGAGATCTCTTACCCGAAACCCCTCGACGCAGAATGCCGGCAGAAACGCGCAACCTAGCTCGGTTTTCCGGCTGTACAGCTGGAATACCAATGGGAGGGCTGTTGAAAGCGCTCCTTCGTCCCAGAACTCTTCGTTCGAAAGAGTGGACTGCAGCCCAGGTTCCGGTATCCATCTTGACTTCCACTCGTACGCTGAAATTTTGGACGACGAGGCCCACCAAGAATGAGCCCCCCCCCCCCATAGAGTATTTATTGTGGTCCTTAAGGGACTCTATAGCTACTAAGCTTTGAGATGTATTGCTAGTCATGTTGTCGCTCCTTCATTTGCGTAATTTCTCCCGCTGTGATTTTTGAGTAAGAAATGTTTGTTATATTGTGTTTGTAGGCCCGGGGTGTTGTGGTTTTGGCTAAACTATTATGAATGGAGTATTGACCAAGCAATAACAGATATGAGGGCAGCAAGCAGGTAAATCCTTAAAAAGCTATCCACCACCTTTTGAACGAGAATCTGAGTATCTTGTAGATTCGGCTGATATTCTCCGATCATATGGCATCTCGGTAATCTCCGTCTAGAAGGTTCTACGACATACCATGGCGATACCGTCCCTGAACCTCAGTGTATAAGGACCTCAATTTTTCTGTTTATATCCTACCTAAGGAAGGGCATCCTATTTTTAGCGTAGTAAAGTTCCACTTACCCTAGGAGATATCGTACAACTCCTATATGTTTATTATCGAAAGGGATAGTAAATCTAGAAACGTGACGTCTAGCTGCAGCTAGTTGTTAAGCCACTTATTTCAATCACGTCATCAGACATGTCCATACATGGAAGTATGGTATCTCTCGGCTATTGATTTTTTAGACCAGCTTGCAGCTGTTCTGAGAGCCAATCGTTACTTGACCTTTGTGGGTCGACAAGGAGTCTTCGCAGAGTCCAGCTTTAAACGAACCGTTAATGAACAGAGTTTGAGAAAGGACAAATAGAAGGTTGCTGTCGACTACCAGAGACGGAACGTTATATTGCATAAGCTGTGAGGTACACGAATAGAATCGTTTTGTTATTATAGGAGTATGTGTTTACACCCCTTTGTTTTATTAAGCCGGCATCTAAAGGGCAGAAAAAATAGAATTCTTTGCTAAAGATACGCCTAGATTCCAATACATAAAGATTCAATGAGTAGCATCTATGAGGGCGAATGTTGTTGCATATGCCTGGTGCTTACAGGGAGACTGCGACGAGGATTTGGTTCCATAATGCGCCGTGTACCTACGCTATGTGTTGCAAATCAAGGAGTGTTTAAGTGCGGGGTTAGCCATTTATATATGAGTAGGCTGTTGCGTTATATAGTTTCTGTTCTAGCCAGAAAATTACCTTTATTTAGGGAACTTAAAGTGTGATAGTAGGCTTTTTTGCTGTTGGAAATTAGTGACTAACGTAACCTGACATAGAATAGTGGCCACAGTGTCAAAGCCACAAGCGTTATTGATTAGTGGAACATCGGGAGTGAGAGAACCAGCCAGGGCCAAGGAGATATGCTAATATCATCTAATGGCCGTTTGGCCGAGTGGTCTAAGGCGTCTGACTCAAGATCAGATCTCGTAAGAGGCAAGCGTTCGAACCGCTTAGCGGTCATTATTTTTCAACACCGAAACTTGGGAAATGCTCGACATACTTATTCGACTAACAGCAAAATATGAGTAATTTCAGACACTTGGATAAGACAACGGTAAACCCCTCCAAGTTGGCGGCGTCTAGATTACTGTGTAAAGATAGATACTGATAGAGGCGAATGCTCAACTATGCCTACCCGGAGGACTTTTACCTCTGCAGTTCATCCTTCATGGACAGTTCCAGTATGTAGAAGGGGCTATATTGGTTGCGTGGTGAAGCTTTGCTTAGGTAGCCATGTCTGGAGCCATTTGACACGATATCTTGAACTTAACACAGCCGAGTCAGAAGCTGTAAAAGTCGAGGTTTAGTTATTTCAAGCCCCCGCCGGTTTACAATCCCGTCCCCGCTCGTAGTCTTACACATTTTGATTTATTCCAATACACTTACAAAGACAGGGATAGAAAAAGAGAAAGGGGTCAAGGATTAGGCTTCCACAAACTCGGGCGTCTGTTCGTAGTCCTCGGCATCTTCGGCTCTTCTCTCCTTCTCCTTTTCCAAGCCGCCGTGCAACAAGGTCAAGGCCTTTTCGATGCCAACGGGCTTGCCCACAATGGTGAACAATCTCAAATCATCATCGTCGACCTCATTATCGATGATGATTTGCGTCTGCGAGACTTTTCTGATCTCCTGAATCTTGGCCCCACGTCTGCCGATTAAAGATCCCACCAAGTCCTTAGGGAACTTGACCGTCTGGGTAATGGCATCCGAAGCGGCAGGCGCGGCGCGCAGGCGCGCAGGCGCGGCGATACTTCTACTGGTTGGGTTCTGCTGTGGCACCAGGTTCTGCTGCTGCTGTCTTGGAGCGGGCATATAGTAGATAGTGCCTGCGGCTGAATGGAAGTCTTCGATCAAGCAGTTAGACATGACTCGAATGGCGTTGACAATACTGGACTCGTCTCCTTGGATCTCGACGATGCGCTCGCTGGAATTTGGTAAAAAGTTTTTGGAGGCAATCAAGTTGACGGAATACAACTCCTGGATCGCCTTGATTCTGATACCTTCCTTGCCGATCAAGGTCCCCATCTGAGTGTGCGGAATCAATAATCTCAAGCACGTGGTCTCGCCCTGTCTGTTGGGAATGGTGCCCAATTGTTTTAACGGAAAAAAGTTATAAGTGACGGCCGCTGGCGGGGAGGCGATTACAGCCTTTGCGATCAAACCAATGGCGCGTGCAGTGGAGTCCACAGTCCCGCCAATGGTCAAAATACGGTCCGAGCAGCCATTGATCACGCGTGAAACGCCAGCCTTCACGCCGGTTTCATCGCGGATGGAGCCAACCACGTGGCCATTCGAGCCAATGATGATCCCCGCCTCTCTGGTTGAGACCAAAATACGGTAGGTCATCAAAGATTGCTCGTTCGCAGCCACTTGCGCTTCCAGAGGGAGCACGGAGTTGAGCGGCGCGTCGGCGCTTTCATGGGATTGTTCGGCGGACATGTCAACGGGATCAATTGGTGTATGGAGGAGGTGGAATCAGGAAGTTCGGTAGAGGAAGTTCGGTAGAGAATACGAGAAGCTCGGGTGGAGTATGATTGAAGGCAAGAGGCGTTTTCATGTGACGTATGCATCACAATGTATGAGAAGTCGGCGAGAACCGTGTGGGGCACGCAAACCCGCGAGGTGGCCGTAGGCGTAAGGAGCACGAAAGGGAGCTCAATCGGTTTTTATCTTGTTAATAATTACTATTCGATGGGCTATTTTTCTTTAGACAGCGACCATGTTTTCTTTTATGGTTTTCCTTCTGGGTTTGAGGAATATGTTTGGGACTGGTAACTAGGCGTCGTTTCGCATCTGACACGAGCCTTTATGCAGTGTTACGACACGGTGCGCGGGGGGAGGGGGCATTAAGACCGGATGCAAAAACAGGTAAACTGAAGTAGAGGGATAAAAAAAAAGCATCAAAAATGGGTAATAAAAAAAAGAGTTGATATTTATGTTTAAAATAATGGGCTTTTTAAAATTAGTCATATTAAGCATTATTAGCCTCTATTTCTACTTGGTTTCCTCGATGCTACGGCGCTGATTCCGAGATTTCCCCCCACAACTAAAATGCTTAATCGTGCGTTTGGCAGGTGTGGGCAGAAACGTTTGTCTGAACCACACCCTTTAACAGGTTCTGAAAGGCTAGCATATTAAAATAACAGACTATAGAGGATGTATAAGCAAGAAGATATATTATTCAGCCTTTTCCGGATCCCGGATCCGCCTTTTCCATGCATCAGTTAGCAGGTTGTAGAAGACAGCTAAGCTAACAGGCTGCGGCACAAGCTTCAGAAGGATGAGATACAATTCCACAATTTCCGTGCGCACCGAAACCTGTACATCCGATGAGAGTCGAGGTATATACGGCCTCAACTGGATGATAAACGAATCCACAAGCTTGCCCATGTCCGCTTTTAAATATCCCCGATGATGGCAGACCACAAACTTCAACACCTGCAACGCAGCACTCCGCTCCAGTGAGGTTTTAGATAAAAGAGAGCCGTGGAACAACCTTTCAAAATAGTACATAAAGTCCACAAACGAGACAGATGCCACCATCAAACAGAGTGATTTGGTGGCCATTTTGAAGATTAGCCGATTCTTCAGCAGCCGGTGAAGGTGGAAAAGAGAGTGGCAGAGCTTGGTAAAGCTCTGCGAGCTCAATTCCCCATTGCCAGAGTAGATCACCACGTCCTGCACAAATAAAATTGCCTTTTTCAAGAACGAGGGTCTTCCAGTCGAAGTAACTGCTACGATTGTATCGATATTCTGCTCGATGAGTGTTATGAGTCGCTGGGTGATTTTGGGGTCTGTGTCTTTTCTCTTCAAAAGGCACAGCATCTTCTCTAGATCTCCGCTTAACATCTCCCAGTTTTTGTCTTTTTCGCCGAGATGTGCAAGTAAGCTATCGATTGTGTGATTTAGGCCATCTTTGGTCTCGCTAACGTACCACGAAGACTCCAAGGCAGCTACTGGATCTTTACCGTAGACCGTCTCAAGGTATTGGTTCACGTATGGGGGGTTACACAACAAAAAGCTCTCCACTGGCGAGGAGATCTCCGGGATAGCAGGCGAACGTATTTTGCGGGAACTGAGCGAGGGCGGGGAAAATATCGATGCAGTCCCCAGAGGAGATTCCAAGCAGAGTTCTTCTTCCAGTCTGAGATTTTCCCTTTCAGGAGGTGCCTTTTCACGCGGAAACTTCATGGTGGGGTAGCTGATGGAGGAGAGAAGCCGTGGCGGGGCGCTTAGCGCTATCCATTTCTCTCGCAAAGGAGCTATTTCCTCCACTTTCCCACCAGAAAGTTCATCTGAGAACTTGCTAGCTAGCTCTGGAGCGCCGTCATTCGGAGGAGAGTAAACTATCTCATGAGGTCCCCAACTTTCATAGAGCTTTAGGCACTGATTTCCTTCAGGAGTATCGTCTACACCTGCTTTCTCCAGCTCGGACCATAGCTCACCCAGGCTTGGTAAAGACTCCTGGCTGTCTTGCAAGTACGCTGGCCGTTTCTGGCCCAGGAAGCTTCTGGAGGTTAAAGAACTGCGTTTCATGCAATACGAATCGTAGTCCCTTTTGTGATACTTAGAAAGTTCCACGGAGGAGATGATGTTGGTGACGGCAGTTTTCCCGTAAAATGGGGTCTCCATCACACCTCTTTCTTGCTTGGTAGGAACTTTGGGTAATTGGTTCAAGTACGAGCTAATCGTCTTGGAAGTTTTTGGTACGGGTTTGACGTACTTTAGACCAATCCTCAAATTTTTACCTTCGCTAATCGGACTGAAGGTGAAACTATCGGAGGTTCCTTCGAGAAACGGGAAGTCGTCCGTAACGGGTGATCTCCCAGTTCCCTTGAAAGCCGGGAAATTGGCGAGAGATTTTTCCAGTTCCTCCCAGATTGCATCAAGAGGGGAATACCGAGTCTCTTCTTCTGAAGCGAGAGACTTTTCAGAGTTTGCCGCTTCGTTTCTCTCGGGTTCTGGCGTAAGTGGGGTAACTTCCACCCAGGACAGGCTGTTTCTACGCCACCTTTTATACCAACTACTGGCCACAAGAAGAGAAAAAACTAGCCAAAAAACGATAATTTCATATGCCAAAGACAGGTTTGAAACGCGAACTTCCACCGGCTCGAAATACCCGTGGGCACGGAGGAACGCATACGCATCGACGCAAGAAAGCTTGCCCCGCGCTAGACCCGGAAACCCTGCGATGCGCTCTACTCCTTTCTGCCAAACCCCCACCAAGCCCCTCGGGTATTTTTCATAAATAATATGGTTCGTTTCAGGGGAACACCCTGACAGTGATTGGGCACAAAAATGGTGGTAGAGAAAGTGCCCCATCTGCACTTCATACGGCCAGCACTGTGTTATGGGATCAAAGACTATTTTGGGATCAGTTTTAGACCTAAAAAAGGAAGGCACATGAGGCTTGTCGGTGATGAGAAGGGGGTAGCGAGAGTTTTCGATCTCATAGACAATATACTGGAGGGGCGATAGGAGGAAGAGCATGATTGATCTGACGAGGCTCCACATTTGAAAGGTCTATAATAGGCGGTTGCGCTGTGTTTATTGTTGTATGAGCAGCCGTATGGGTAAAAATAAAAATAAAAACTAGAGGTTTGACCCAGATCAGGTTGGAGGTTTCCGTTTTGCTGGATTAGCCGCCCTGCAAGTTCTGGCGCGTCACATATGCAAATTCTGCCGTATCCAGATGATTTTCGGCGAGATTACTTTTAATTGGTATAGGGATAAGTGGTGTGGGATGGGATATTGGTTTCTAAAAATACGCCACGTTTGTCTTTTGCTGCTGCCCTTTAGGAAAGGGCTTGTAATTTAAGCTGTCAGCGTCCCGGAATAATGATTAGGAGCTCAATTGGGGTGTGCTAAAGATTTTTGAGCACGCGTGGGTTTTAGTGGAGATCTAATCTTACAAAGGTCTCTGGTGAGGATCAAAAATGAGGAGGGTACAGTATAGGTGTTTCTAGGAATGCGCAATGAAAGACATCCGTCTCGCTCTTAAGCGTCCAAAGGTTAGATACTCGAAGGCACCACGAGTTCTCTGTGAGCTTTAGAACTGTCTCTGGTAAACTTCCGTACAACCATCGCCAGGGACCCCAAGCCGTGACAAATGCTGCAATCCTGCTTTACCATAATCCAAGCCCCTCTTGAAGAGTCTAGGCATACACCCGTTTCCGACTCAATTCTGGATCCTAGCTTACGGTGGCTACTTGGATAGCTAATAAATAACGTATATGTAACAGATGAAAGAATAAATGGGACATGTATAACCATTATACACGCCAGAGAAAAAAGGATATGATGGAGCTCACACCTTGGGCGAAGATAACTTCGGGGCACCAGAGATGCCATAGTATGCGAACCTGTGACAGGCAAAGAGATAAATAATGTGGAAACAGCTAACAGGGAGCTGCTTAGATGTTGTCGACTGGGAACGGAGTCTCGTAAGATGGCGCAATGTATCTCTGGTACTTAGTACCACCTGGTCTGGCTGGTGGGGTTACCGGATCTGGGTGTCTAAACTCATAGATTAAGGCCTCGGTCTTCTGGAGAACCATCTGCAACTCAGCGATGTCGCTGATATTCTTGTTCATATCGAACTGCTTTCTGATTTGCATCTGCTCAGCTCTGAGGTGGTCTGGTCTGGTGATCCAGTTTCTGGCCAACTTACAGGATCTCCTGTACATGGAACATACAAGCTTCTTATTAGCCTGGGAAAATGGGAGAACGGTAGACATGATGTGGTGGCGGTGTCTCTGGGATGGAGGTTGTGTCAGCGTCTATTTTATGTATGCATTTTCATTTGGTTTTCTCGGTTGTGAATGGTTGGGATTTCATTGGACGGCGGCACGTGCTATTTGACTGTGCACGACCAACGTCATGATTATGCCTCCAAAGCGGTGAATAGTCTCGCTGCCAAAATTGCCCACTTGGCTAAATGGGGGGGGGGGGGGGGGGGGGGGGGGGTTGGACTGATTTGTATTCAGAGAGGTGTTCCTAGGATTTTCCGAATTCATATATAACAATCGGTTCTTGCTGGACTGAGCTACAGGTGCAGAGTGGTTCTCGTGCTACGTAAAAAGGTATTTAGCCTAATGCATATGGAACGCCTTTGCCCACCAGCTCCACTACACTTGTTTTTTAGATAAACAAAGGTGGCTTTTCATTAATATATAATACAAGTTTTGTTTCGTTTCGTCATCTAGTTCAACTTGCTCAAAACATCATCCAAGTTCGGCACGGGAGACTCTTCGTACTCGGGGACGTAGTTCTTCTTGGTGACAAAGATGCAGTATAGCCGCCTAGAGCTCTGCACGTAAGACTCCACATGGATATCGGGAGTCGCTGCCTTGATAGTCAGCAACCAAACAGGGGCCGCGTCGCCTGGGTTCAATGGAACAATGTACGAGTCCTTGATCCACGGCTGTCTGGCGTTGATCACACCGTACTTCTGCCGCGAGTGGAAGTACTCCCAGAGCTGGTCGTAGTCCAGCTGGCTGGCCAGATTTGGGCTGAGCTCTGCGAGAAACAAGTCACGCGTGGAGAGGATTTTCTGCAAATAGCTCTCGGCCTTATCCGCATCTAGTCTCCCTTCGATCTCGTAGTGCGACGCCAGTAGCAAGTACCCCGCCACGTTAAGCACAGAGGCCAGCGGCATGAAGACAGTGCTGCCCAAAAGCGCCGACAGGCAGTCGGCATGGGCAATCCCAGGGAAAGAGAGCCCACCCTTCCAAAACGCTGCAAGCGACGATGTCAACTGAACCGTGGAGAACGGATCGTAGTCGTCGTCAGACTCTTCATCAAGAGCAAAGTGGACTCTTTTTGACGTTTTCTTGGCGTTGACGTCTTTGGTAATCAGGTCTAAGCTATCAGGCTGGCCTTCTTCAAGAATGGACTCTAAGCCGTCAAGGTGAAGCATGTCACTTTGGTCGATGAAATCATCGGGGGTGTCGCTGTGGTGGGGCTCGGGAACAAAGTCATCGTTGGAAGTGGGCTGGTAGTGGATCTGGACGACTTCAGGCGTCAGGGTCCGCTCGTGTTCCACGGGAGACTCCGATTCCTTGCGGTACTGCGGGTCGAACGACGACGTATCCGTATCTTCCTCGATGATTTCCTCGCCCTTGTGGGTGCGCTTGGTGCGCGTGGTAGGTTCATCGCTCTTCAATACGCTCTGTGCAATGGCCTCCTGTTTGATCTTTTCAGCGTACTCCGCCATTTCCTCACTTCTCATTTCGTCTGGCTTCAAGCTCACTAACTTCTCCACGCTCAATTCCCCGTCGAACACCTTCTGCAACAACCGGAGCTTGGGATTCTTGAGATTGGCAAAGAGCGACCGCGATTTGTGGGTGTACGACTCATCTTGGTCGAAGGAGTCGGCTTTCTTGAAGACCTCCTGTTCGATTCCCAATGCCATGGCTATAGCGTCCTGTGGAGAGTTTTGAGCGGGGCTCTGGGTTTGGATGATGTTGAGAAACTGTTGGGCTACCGCTCTTCTGGTTTTGTCTTTGAGAAAGGAAAACTTGTCAGTGGTGGGAGGTTTAACTGGAGTACTGGGTTTGGTTGAAATATCGGACTGGGCGCCGGACTCGACGGAACCATCTTTAGCTGAACCAACTTTTTGACGTTTTGTCGAGCGAGCTTCAGCCTTTTGATGTTTTCTCGTGCCTTCAGCTTCAGAAGCTTCGTTGACCTCGCCCTCTGCTTCAGCTAAGTCATCACCTTCAGTTAGGTCATTAACTCTAGCATCCACATCGTCTTCCTCGGCCTCTTCCTTGTATGCTTCATTGTCATCGCCATTGTCCTTCTCCACCTGTGCCTCTGCCTGCTTCCTCTCTTCTTCCCTCTGGAAAGGGATAGGGTCGATCTGGAAGACAAGCGATTTATACTTAGGAAAGTCTGGCTTACACACATTACACAAGTAATGCTTTGGTAGTTTACTCAAGGCACGGTGGCCAAATAGACAGAAAACATGCTGCCATGTACGGCATTGTTGGCACTGGGCCATTTTCTCCTTCTCATCCCCTGGGTTGCGGCTTCCGTTGGTTCCACACACCAAGCACCGCACGTTGACCTCAGCGTTTGTTTTGCCCGTCTCAGAGATGTCGACAGGCTTTCTTTTGGGCACATCCTCCTCAATGTGGCGATTCACCCCTTTGTTGAGTCTCCCGGAGCGGCGAACAAGTTGCTCCATGGTTTTGTGTGGTGAGTTATAGAAGGAGCGAAAGCTATTTATCAACAGCAATTTTCAAGTCTGGCGTCGATAATTTTACCCGTACCGGACGCACACGACCTCAAGCCGGACAAAGAACTGCTGTTTGTAAAAATGGCATTCCATTAGAGATACGCGGCATGTGTTGGAAATTTATGGGAAATATTGCCCTTTAGTGCCAAGGATAAATGGCATTGTGCTATCAAGACCACCACGTAAATCTCGTGTCGGCTTGAGAAAATCTGTGGTGGGAGGTGATCTAGGTCGGCACTCAGAGACTAAGAGCGGCGAAGGCTACACAGGATGAGAAAACTGTGTGTTAATGTAAAGGGTATAGGAGGAGAGAAGTCATATACCATGCCAATAAGACACAAATATCTGGTCTAAGAGAGCAGTCGTTATCACTATCACAGGGGTATTCGTGATCCTTTGACTGTATGATGGAAACAAACCCTCTTAACCCCGTAAGAGCTCTAGCCAACCTACGGCTAAAATTAGTGGCTATTCAAAGATCACAAACGGAGACCTACAGTCGTATAAAATGATTTATAAAGATAGAAACCCGACAGGACCTAAACATGACTCAATAGGCTAGCCAGTTATCTAACAATGACTTGCAATACAAGTTTAATAATGATATAGTTTTGCCGACTAGTAATTCGTAATCCCAACAAAACCATAAGCGAGCGCCAGTGGTTTAGTGGTAAAATCCAACGTTGCCATCGTTGGGCCCCCGGTTCGATTCCGGGCTGGCGCATCTTTTTTTTTTCATCTTTCTGAACGTGCTATTGTAAAATATCATCGGAAAGAAACCTCTTCGGGGCTCACTTCATAAAATAAAATTAAAATTCACCCTTAGAGTCAGTGGCCAATATCGATGACGTCGCAGGGGTTCCGCTCATTACCAAAGCTGTCCGCAGCCTATATGTCATACCTCCGTGGATTTAGAGAAGCATTCCCCCCAATTGCCTTTTTTTAGGTATATCGAAACAGAAACCCCGCTAGCCTGTTTGAAATAATAAAAAAAGAAAGCAAAAATAATAGTGATCACAAAGGGGATCGAACCCTTGACCTTCTCAGAGTGAATGAGACGTCATACCACTAGACCATGCGAGCCACCCTGTGGGATTGTCAGGGTTCCAGCGCCTGTTGGTATTCCAGTCGGGGGGTTGTAATCAGTCATTGATTCACAAGTTACTTATCGTGATCTTCCACAAAAATAAAGATAATATTAAAACCAAGATCATTCTTAGATCTGGAAAACTACTTCCTTATATAGCTTTCTTCGGTGCCTCATTTGCTTTATGCGACAGGATTAGTTTCAGATACTCATTATCAAACAATCCTAGTAGCCTCAACTGGAACCTCATAAGGTTCCTGACACAACTCTCTAACTCTGACAATCCCTGTCAGAGTTAGAGAAGCCATCTCTGAGGCTGTGAGAGAATGAGCTTAGTTGCACGTGCTTGGCAATCTAACGAAGCTTGTGAGAAGGGTTCAACACGTAAGGGGTGGGAATCAGGGGAGTGACCTGATTGGGAAATTAGTCCTTTTTATATATAAGCGTAGATTGTTATCTTATATAGTTTTGTTCTAGCTAGAAAAATGGCTTTTATTTTGGAGACTCTAAGTGAGTCATTGGAATCTCTCTCAGTTGACAGTTACTAGCAAATTGCAGAAACAGTCATAGAATGTTGGTCAGAGTGACAAGTCAAAAACGTCAGACAGGTCCCGGTGGAACGCTGACATAGGATTTCAGGGTTTCAGTACTCATTGGGATTTCAGTCCGGGGTCGTAGTCTGACATTCTCTTCACATGATACAGTCGCAATAATCCACAAAAGGGTACTTCTTAAACAAAACACATATCCCACCAGCGAGAAACCGTTGATTTTTAGCAATCTGTTGCTGAATAGTGTTGGTGTCCATGGCGATAAGTAATCAATGGTTATTGTTTATAATACTTTACTTTTCCTTTGTTTAGGTAACAAAGTCTTGAGTATGTAAATAGAGTACGTATATTCGTTACTTATAATGCTAAGGATAATAAGGGAAAAAACCGCTTATGCCTTTTTATAGACAGTTGATTCTTCCAGTAAAGTTTTTGATTATACTAAAATCTCTTAGTTATTGTTTAATGTTCCTTTAGTTCGCAGTAGGGCATTCTTCGAACAGACATAAAATAGCCCTGTGACACCATCTGTGCGTTGGACCAGATTTTAACAGAAACTACTTCCATATATAGTCTTCTGTGCTTAACTTGTCACCGGTGTTGTAATCTCACTATAACCCCACTGGTAATCTAATCTTCTTGGATCACCATATAGCATTACTCGTTTTGGGTGTGCGCACTCGCACTAAGGAGCCAATTCTGATAACTGCCCCCAAACACTCCTGGTAGACACATATAGTCCCTCTCACAGCCTCGGGTGTAGCTTCCCTGACTCTGACATAAAATACCAGAATTCCAACGCCCGTTGAGCCTTCAGTCAGGGGTTTGTCGTCTGTTATTCTATCCACAAAAAGATTGTCATAATTTTCAACAAGAATAAAGATGATTACTAAACCAAACACATATCATAACTTTTTATTTGTAGTAACCTATTGTTGAATAATGTTGCCGTCCATGGCGATAAGTAATAAACAGTAATTTGTGTTAAGCGTGTAATTGTCACGTGATAAGGATCGATAGCCTATATAAGAGAGTCAGTTCCTCCCTTCCTTTGGCTTATATACATTATATAGCTAATCAGTATACTATAGATAAAGTATACATTCTACTGTTGAAATCAGTTCTTGTAAAAATTGATAGTAACGGGGTAGAAAATATCGAACTTTGATATTTGGGCCGGGTACAATTTAAAACAGAAAATACTTGTCACTGCTGAAAAAAAAAAATACAATACCAGGACAACGAACATTGAACGGGGAACTAAGGAAAATCCGTGGAGGATGAATTCAAAAGTATCAGTTAGAAGTATCGTTCAAAAAATTACCGACAGGTACGCTATTAATGTTTCGATAGGAATAATATGATAATCGTATAGATCAGTAGTGGTTCCCATCTCCGGGTATAAAGAGTGGAAGGCGATTAAAGCGACTCAAAATCTGGCATCCAATCCTTGTTACTCTAATAATTCGCCCTTTTCACCATGGAAGAAGGTGATTAGTTCGGGCTACATCTGTTTAACCTTGAGCTCCTTTCCTGTGCGGCTCGATTGGACCAAGAAGGAACCAGAGTAATGAGCTTCGGAAACGCATGGATTATGCCCATGGCACCGTGTGGGGAGTTCAAATCGTCACCGTGGTAGATGGGGCCTCATTCAAAACATCTATAGCCTCAGAGACTTGCAATTCCTTCACCTTGGTGGTCATATAGGCAGATTTTGGCGGAAAGTTATCGAGGTCTTACGGCCCACGGCGACTGGTTCTGGTCAAGATGATAAATTTCTGGTCAGAAGCGAGAGACTTTTCCATCTCGTCGATACTCAGAGCGGTGAATGTAACAGGGTTATAGTCGGTTTCAAAGACTATCAAATCTGTTATGGTTGGTATTTCTCGGAGGCAGCTTTCTATGTGTTCTAGATATCGGGAAATAATGAAGAGTATGGTAGATGGGATGGAATATAATTATAGGCTTTTACTTGAGAGAAACCTGTACGAGGTCTTTTCCTGTGTGGCCTGTACCAACTCGCACTTTCTTGGCTTACCCATCAAAGTGATAATATCCCCACTATTATCAGTTTTTATCTTTACGTTGATTGAATACGAACCAATGTTCATATTATTGAAAATCTCTCAGTTAACCGGCTGTATATAGATGGCGATCTGCAGCTGCAAAATACATACCTTGATAGAAGAAACAATAGCTTTTAGCGGGGCTATTTTGAGCTTTTCATGGAAAATTCCCCGGTGTGAATCCTCGAAATATCTTATAATAGAGATTCGTCCTCTCATTAGTGAGTAGTTACGGACAAGTGCCTGTTTCCAATATGAAGCACGTACATGTACGTGTTTTGGCGAAGGCATCGAAGCCGCACCTATACACACGTCTGCAAATAATTAATTAATACCGCAGGGATCCTCTACATCGAGAAACCAAATATCTCCATGATAGTACCTTAATATTTATACACAATTGTATTTCGAGGGAAAGGGAAACGAGATGAAGGCAGTATGTTCGTTGTCTCAATTGACGCAATACCTTAAAAGATGGAACCATCACAGTCGAAAGGGAATCTCAGACGGCCAGGGTCACAGGATATGAGAGAAAATAGCCTATTAACTATGTAGGAAATTGGTGAATCACGGTATTGGTAAGCTAGACAATTTCGGCTACTCTAGAGTCACGTTAGAGTCAAAAATTGCTATATTGGCATATGTATTAAGTTGCTATTTACTGAAGTATTACTGCGGCAGTCGGCAGAACTGATAACAAGGATACGGGTAATTAAAAAGATTCCTATTTACGACCGATGTTAGCCCCTAGATCATGCGACTGACGATTAGATGCAGGCAGAACGTGCAGAATGCCTGATAGTGATTTACAAAAGGTGCCGTACTATCTTTCAGTATATTAGACAAAATTCTGTATGAGTAATATCTTTGTTATGTGTTCCGTTGTTCCCGTACCATGCAAGACATCGATTGAATACTAAAAGCAGAGAGTTCTGCCTGTCTGCTCTAGGGGGTTAGATGATGGTTTACGCACTAGACTACGACATCACGGTACGACGCATAAAACTGCATAACGCAAGACACCTAACGCTACGGATCATTTTTGCTCGCCTAAGCATTTCAAATCTTCTCTAATAACGTACTCCAAGATTTAGGTACCCTAGTACCAAATAAATATATTGAGTATATATTGAGTATATATTGAGGGGTTTCGAAGTCCACTGAAAGCGGGAGGCGAGTAGACTTTTTCAAGAGAAAAGAAGCAGATATGTAACTTAACGGCCTAAGAATTCGTACAGGATATGTTCGTATTTCGGAAATCTACCATACTGCCACAAAATAAAGTTTTGTAGGGCGTTACTCGAGAATATTTTAACTAATGCAGGGAATTATACAGGGTGCAGACAGTTTTTAATCCGCGATACAAAAGTTACTGTGATTCAGATAAATTTGCGAAATGCCGTACAATATCACTACTGATTTCCCAACCCGTAGTTGTGCAGTTTAGTCGCTCCAGGCATTACTGAAACGAAGATCCTGCCTTTTGAGTGCATTTCCGTATTTCTTGGCGCTTAGGAACCCGTCGTGGTCACTAGCACACTACCCTGGTCCTCTCTAAATTAATATCAGTTTTGCTCCAAATTTTGCCACAAGACTTTACCTCTCGAAAGGCATACGTGTTGAGGAATTTATATTATAAAGTCGTAATATCTCTTTAGGATCAAAATGTTAACGCAGGGGCCATTACAGTGTAAAACTGTGTAACTTTTCCTGATTCTATAGCTGCAGGGATATAATACATGTTATCTTATAAGCACGCATACTTCGCAGTCCTACAGCCATGTGGTCAATAAGCAATTCATAGTTCTTAGATTGAGGTGCAGGAAAATAGTCAGATTCTCGACCGGGGTAGTCCCTTGTACGATCACGGGCCACCCAAAGCAAATAGTCTTGTATAACATATGACACTATGTTTCAGTCTTTATTTTGGCGCCGTGCGTATAAGTAGATCAATTTCAATTACAGTGTTATAGATATAGGTGTTTAACACAGTAAGAAAGTTTTCAAGGCTTGTCATGACGAACTGTATGGTCACTCCAAGGCCTCACCTCCCGGACCCTCATCGCAGTTGTTAGGTGGGATAAGAGGTGGTCGTGGGAATGACCTCGAGCTAGTGATAGGATGACCCCCGTAAACTCGTGAGGCCTAGAATGAGGTGATGCATATTATCGCTAAACCGATCATTTCAGCAGGCACAATTTTTGGCTGGATAGGTACGGGAATCCGCGCGATTATAAAGCTGAACACGTGTTATTACGATGACAGTCATAAATTAAAACACGCTCGCAGAGTAGAATGAGTTCGTTTTCTATTTAAGGAGCTGAATCTTCCTTGATTGTTTTTATTTGGAAAAACATAGATACACCAGAACCATGAGGTATAATGCACTCCCATTGATTTTCACCTGTATTATCGTGTTAGCGGGTAGATACTCTACCTCCGCCCCTCTTGACAAGCAAGAAGTTAACAACTTACCAGTGCTAGTCCCCAGAGCTGTTCTAGGCAGGCAAATCAGGCTTGAAGGGACTGGGCTCACAGTTCAAGGTGTTATAGGCACCTCGGCTATCGGTATCGCAGCCTGTGTTTTTTCGGCTCCTGTGTGCTTAGCTGTTGGTATAACTGCTATCATTAGTATCTTCTTCGGATAGTATCAGTGGTCTTTTGATAGCTCAACAAACTTACCTGAACACATGGTAAGAAAACTTGGAGCTGATGGTTTACTGGTGAGGTCAGGCGTTTTTCGTAACACAACTGGCTTACCTGCTAACGAGTTTATCAGTCTTGGTCTTTTGGGTGATATACCGCATGCTTCAGCAGCTATTCTTGAATACGTCGGCAATAACACTCATTTGTTTAAGCGTGATTTTGACGCTGGCAGCTTCTTGTCTAGTTATGAAGTACAGTTCAAACACAGCCCCGAGACTGGGGTCGCAACTTTAGTTATTGGTCTCAGTGGGTTCACTCCGGCTGACACCAACCTGAGTTCTAACACAGCCTTACAGAAACGTGACAGTTCTAATTTAATGTCATATAACTGGGACAACAGCAATGAACAGTTGTGGGATCAACATAATAAGGATAGTGGCTGGATAAATAATGCGGGTAATGACGTCGCGAACTGGGTAGTCCACGAGAAGCCTTATGGAAACTATGTATGGAACAAGTGGTGTGCTTGCTTTGATGATAACCAAAGGCAGACTGGTGCGAATGTTGACCATGGTGAGTTTTATATCGGTGGTTACGGCGGTATTGATGGTGGTTGCAATGCAGATGATTGTGGTTGGTCTGAATATGGTTGTAATACCGACAGCTGGTATGATTGTAGTACGTAACCGTTAGGATTGCTTGGCCATGCAAGAGTGTTGACGCGACGTTGATAACGAACCAGTTTAGTATGAAATATGATGAGTAATTTAACTTATTGAATTTATGGCATATCTAGTAGATAGTATATATATGTATATATATTCGTTGACCTTTAGCAATCTTGATGGAATCTGACCCCATACATATCTAATTTCACTGGGCTGTTTGATGTCTGTTTGAATAATGGCATATAGCGCCTCAAAAGAACATCAAACAGTCCTATGACATCAGGCGTGTACAGAATCTAACTTCAACAATGTGTATTCCTACTCATTAACCACATCTTTGCCCAACTTGTAGTTGCCCATGGCCTTTCCCCACTGGATTTTGGCCCTGGTAATCGGCAATAGTCTTCTCAAGTTCTTGAACACTGTTTCGTTCAAGCCATTCACCTTAGTGATAATCTCGAGCTCCACGTCATTTTCCACCTTGCTGATGGCCGTCACCACACCCTGGAGCCCCACAGAAACCGCCTCAGGTTCGAGATGGCTCTTCAACCTCACATTACCGTCCTCATAGTAGTGGATGTCGAGCTTAACATCGATGTCTCGAAGCGCAGAGCCGTCAAATGTGTACAAGGAGCACCAGGACCCGTTGTAGAAGTTGGCCGGGTTATGCTTCCACCCGTTGATTATGATCGTGTACGCTTCACCACCGAAGCCTGGAGGAACCACCGTGAAGGCCGCCTCCGAGGGGTAGTGCTGCGCCAAATACGTCGCAAGTTTGCCTTCCAAGAGCTCATAGTCAGCGGTCCGGTAGTCTGTGTCAAAGTCCTCGACGTCAATGGCTTGCATCGTGTGTACATCCACGTTGAACTGCTTACCGGTACTAAAATCGACGTACTTTTGTGTCGACGACTGAGTGTGCTGACTGATAATCGTTGCCTTTCCGTTGAGAAGAACCACGTTTCCGCGCGCGTTGTAGGTCTCCAACGCAGCGGCCAATTCGTGCTTGATCGGCTCGTCCACGATGGCCTTGATGTTGTTTGTGACTTCTTGGAGCTGGTGGTGTTAGTAGCTGTGCAGAGAGGACAAACGAGTACATACCTCACCTGGCGGGGCATCCGCGATAAAATCGTTGATGATTGTTTGCAATGACATATGGTGATGGATGAATCCTGTTATTACTGAGCTTGCGATAGGTGTATATGTTATTTGTGTTATCAGGGATACGGAGATTTCGCGAGCTATGTGCAGGTCGAAGTCATAGTGCGAGTTAACGAGTAAGCTGAAAAGAAGCTGTTATGTTTTTGGTATTCCAGTGGTATAAGTAGGTGAAGGGTATTGAAATAGCTGGAAATGAAGATATACCTTTGTGAGGTGAAAATAGCCTTATGTAGATTCAAGCTAGATTTTGCTTTCGCAAGCAAAAATATATATCTGTCTATATAGATTTTGTTTACATTTATGTTTGTACATCTATAAATATAAATGTATAATATTCCAAAATAATTATTCGGACCGTAAATTCTGCCTTTGTTTGAACCGTTTCTGCTTTATTCAGCCATTGAAAATGATTAGTATTTACATAACTTAGGTTTCCCAGGTTTATCGTCTCAGGCGTAAACCGATATACACGAATGAGATCAAACGAGAACATCACGTGATATACCTGATTGTAGCATTGGAGCCCCTCAAGCTGGCTGCTTTATTGGAAGTTTGGTAATTTTTGCCGATTTTCTCAAATAGCCTCGAAAGCAAGATATATATAGAGAAACGAGAATAAAACAAGTATGTACATGTAGCTTTTCTGAAAAGGAACTTTTAACGCGTATTTTAGGATGAAAATGTCTGTCATTGCCAAGAAATCCCCAGTAGTTAAAACAAAGCACCATTTGAATACCAAAAAGTCAGATATAACGTTTATATAGCCTTTTTTCGTTTGAAGTTATTTATTTTCTTCACATACTCCAACAGAAGCACTCAAAACTAAATTTCCGACCAACGATAAGTCCAAAACCGTCGCAAAAAATCCTGTTTTAAGTCCCTGTCCAGTCTACAATCAGCTTCCGTCTGAAAAAAAAAAAGTAATCCACCATGATTACTCTATGAATATAGATACATTTCACACTTGAACTTCGCCTTCGGTTCCGCTCTACGTACTCGTACCCACATCAAAGCTTCCACTCCCTCTCGTCCCGTATGGTGGCACCCTTGCCCCTCCGTGCTCGCTCAAAATCGCTCGCAACGTTGCCTGCAAGTTCTCAGTGTCCCCCTTTACATCCTCGATCCCAAACACATAAATACTGTAAATCCCGTAGAGCCCCACGAGAGTGCTGATAAACAACGCCACGTACCCCTTAAGCGTAAACCCCTCCGGAAGCGGCTGTGGCTGCACGTTCTCGCCGGCCAAATCCAACCACGCCACTGCATTGCCCGCGGCGTTACCACGGGTCGGAATGCGCGCGGCGGCACACACTTCAAGATGGTTCTCCAGAATTGCACCCTGTTGACTTCTTAACTCTTCTGGCGCCTCGATAAGCGTGATGGCCAAGCCCTGCTCCAAGTGCCAGTCCACATGACAGTGGAAGAACCACACACCGGGATTGTCTGCACGGAAACGGAGCACCATGTACCCGTTCGACTCGACAAGTATGGTGTCACGGCGCATTGGATACTCGGGTAACGACTCATGCGCGGACTCGTTGTACGCTGTGGGTTCGTCAAAAGCCGGGGACTTTGCCACAATCTGGAACACGTGCCCGTGGAGATGGAACGGGTGCCGCCCATCGTCCTTGTTATTGACAACGATCTCAACCACCTCGTCCTTTTGGAGAACAAACGCATTGGTGTTGGAGCCATAGATGGCGGCGTTGTTCACGAGCTCTTCTGGAGCCGAGAGCACCGAATAGAGTGTCGGCACGCGCGGCGCGACGTACGTGATGTTGTTGAAAAAAGAGTACTGGACACCATCGCCGAGGTTGTCCATGATAACGTCGAGCACGATGAAGTAGTCCGGGTCCGCAAGGAGCTCCTCAGGGTCGCGCGGACGCAAGTCGGCGTCATTAAATGCAGATAACTTGCGGGCCAGCGCGTGCGGCAATGAGAGGTTCGAGTCGTAGACCATGTAGTTAACCCCTCGCGTTTCCAAGTCCGCCGGAACACTGTCCAACATTTCCTCGTCCATAACCTGAACTATAGCAAAGTTCTTATCGCTGGCTTGCTTCGTCTTCACAAGCACGGAGTAGCGCTGGGCGACGGTGAGATAGAGCATGTCAGTGGTGTAGGGCTCGACATAGATCCCGTCGGCCTCAACCACGGTCATCTCATGGCCCTCGATGTACAAGTACTGTGAGAGGAAGAGGCCCGTGTTGACGACTCGCATAAGGTAGGTTGTATTCACCGCAACCGCCCATGTGACATTGCGCGACCCATTGAAGAGAACGTTCTGTGGAATTGGTTCAGATCCCGTCGGGTTGAACCGCGACAAAAAGTCGTGCTTCAAGTCAGACGTCTCGCGGTGGTACCACTCGCTGATCGACACCACAACCTCCTCGTCGTATGCAAACGGCTCTTTTTTCTCGTGCACCACAAGGACCCCGCGGAGCCCGTCACCGTACTGTGCACCCGAGTGTGAGTGATACCAATATGTTCCGTGCTGCGAGTCGACGGTGAAGTTGTACGTGAGCGTGGAGCCCGGTGGAATCGGACACTGCGTCACCATTTCGGGGCCATCCATCAGGTTGCTGCCCTCCTGAAAAAGCCCGTGGAAGTGCAAGGATGTGTTGTGGGATGGCAAGCCGTTGGTAAGGTGGAGAACCAAACGGTCACCGCGCGTGATGTGGATCGTTGGGGCCGGGTACGCGCCGTTGATCGCGAGTACACGGCGCGTAAACACGCCGTCCGGGTTCGCGTCGATCCACAGGACGGTGAAGTTGTACTCGTGGGTGGCTGCGAACGTTGCCGTCACGAACGCAAAAAGGCACCAGAGGGTCAACATGTCTATAGGTGTATGGTGTGGGTCTAGGTAGACGGAATATTGAAAATTTTTTTCTGCAACGCCAGTCGGTTTCAAGTGTGACGCAAACGCAGATGTGAGTAGTGGCGAGTCGCCCGGTGTTAAGGGTCTGGTGGGGACACGACTAAACGAAGACGAGCGTGTTGAGCGCTGGCTCAGTATTTGGGTGATATGATGGGGGGGGGGGGGGATAAGGAATTGAGTAGATTCAACCAGAAGAATAAGAGAGGAAGATCTAGCAAAAAGGGAAAAAAAAGATATATCGACAACGGCAGGACTCGAACCTGCGCGGGCAGAGCCCAAAAGATTTCTAATCTTTCGCCTTAACCGCTCGGCCACGTTGCCCGATAGTTGAAAAAAATGTATTTAAAATCTATCCAGCCATGCCTGTTCAGCATCAGAGCTCCGAACTTTTGAGTCGAAGTTTTTAAACAAACTTTGCTACACCAGTTAATAAACATACTCTCTTTACAGAAAGACTGAAATATAAATTGACGGGTTAATGTGCCACACGTATGAGACGGAAGACGCTGGTACTGATGAACTCAGTCCTAAGCTAATCGGATGGATTATATACTGGTATTTTTAAAACTTTCCTCGCCTGCGCCAGTAACTTCATCTGTATGCCTCACTAGTTTTGGAGGTACCCTACCTACCCTGTACTACCTATAATAAATCATTGTACACCGTGGTAGAGCTATGTTTATCCAATTACCAGAAGTAGCGCAACTTTTCCATTTTTTCTGGCGTTTTGGTGTCAGCCAAGGAACTGGCCTGTACCGGTTTAGGTGCTTGGGCCTTTGGTGGAGCCTCGGAGGTCTCTTCCGGGGCGATCCTTTTGGTTTGTGTAGGATCCGCCTTATGCTTCGCCGTATAGGAGCCATACACGGGCTTTTCAAGAGCCATGTTGCCGGACTCTTCTTCGATGACAAGGTCTGTGTGGACAAACTGTAAATGGGCCGACTCGGTGTCCTTAAACTCACATCTTAATTGTTGGATGTTGAGTTTGATTTCCTCATGGAGCAGGAAGTAGTCTGACTTTGGAGCCATGGACTTGGCAGAAGCGGCCACTGTGGGCGGGACGCCCACCACGGGTGACATCGAGGGGGTTGCCACTGGAGCAGAGGTTGGTTCCGTCTTTGCAGGTTTGACTGTGGGTTTAGGCTCCGTAATAATAGAACCAATAGGAGTGACCGGCTTACCAACTAATATAGCTGGAGAAGACGTAGGGGATACTTGCTCTTCCGCAGCCTTTGGAGACGACGGACCAGTTTCTGTCACTTCAAACGCCTTGGGAGCCGCAGAGTCCGATGTCCCGGTTTCTGGCTGAGGGCCAGTCTCGGCTTCGTCAGTAGCCTTTTCTTCAGCGATTCTGGCAGCCTGTGTTTCGAGCAATGCAACATCCTTTTTCATATCGGCAATCAACTTTTGATAAAGGGCTTCCTCCACGGCATCATCCACCGCGTTCGGCACAGCATCAGCGACACCACTTTCAGGTTTGACCGGCACCGCCTTAACAGGCGCCACCTTGACCGTTTCCTTCGCGGGTTTTTTCTGAGTTTCGACCTCTGGGGCTTCTTTCTGAACCTTTTCCTGGACTCTGTTCTGGCCAGATATGGGCTTAGAGGAGACTAAGTCTTTCGGAAAATCCTCAGGCATTAAGCTGGTGACATCTGAAGTCCTAGCTGGTACAAATTTCTTTAAAGCCTTCTCAACAGCACTTGAATTGACAGGACCAGTGCCTGAAACAGGGATACTGCTTGTAACAGGGACACTGCTTGGAATCTTAGCCTCAGGCTCTTCCTTCTTCTCCAAAAGCTTTTCCAAATCTGGTTTCGCCTTCACCGGTAATGGCACAATCTCTCGGTCTTTCGGAATCACCACTGCCTTCAACTTATCCTTTTTGGCCGAAACCGGCTTGGCCTTCTTCACCTTCACCTTCTTGTCGTCAGCCAGCACCTTGACCGCAACTTCAGGCGCAATCTCTTCTGCAACCACAGGAGCGTGATAGGTGGTCTCAAGCAAAGCGGTGAAATTCTCGTTGATCTCACTTAATAGCGTCTTGAACGCCTCCGAACCAGATTTGACCATGGTCTTAGGCAGAGACAAAGGCCTGGTCACTGGAATCAGAGCTGGCTTGATGGCAGTGGGAGTGACGCCGTTCTCAGGGACTGGCAGAGGCGATCCACGCCTCAAGACCTTTTTGCCTTTATCAGGCATGCTCTCAGAGAGCGACGGGAATTTAGCAATATCAGCGGGTGGGATGCTGTCGCCTCTCTTCAAAATGACTCGCTTCGGTTCAGAAACAAGGGGAAGAGGGATTTTGGCTGGTTCTAGCGCCGTCTTCTTGTTTGCAACGGAAGCTGACCTGTTTGATGCACTAATCACACCCTTAGGGTAAGAACCCCTAATACCATCTGGGGACATCTCAGCTTTGGTCTCCTTGACTTTTGCCTCGACAGCCCTCGCAGCCTTAGCTTCGGTCCTCGACCCAGCTTTGGGGACGGCAACCTTTTCGGTATCTAGATCCGGAAGATCCCAAACGTTGCTCGGGGTAGGCGACGGCGACGGTGTGTCAACGAGACTGATCTTCCGCGCCTTCTCGATGCCAAACGGACTCCAGGTGGACTGTGGCGAGTTGTCCATGGGCGCAGCATTGGTCCAGATCGAACTGTTTCCGGTTCTGTCCGCAGGCGGCTCTGATGCAGAGTTAAAGCGTGGGCCTTGTGGGAAGATCCCAGGGGGAGCACCGTAATTGAGAGTTTCAGAGGAGCTCATGAATGTGGGATCTGTAAAGATGTCAGGTTTCAATAGAAGCTGGGAAACCTCAAACGGCCTAGCAGACAGCCCCGCAACCCTGTTTAATCCAGAGTTGACGATTGGAGGAGTCTCCATACCTGAGGTTTGCATAAACCCACTTATAGGGGTCCCCAAGTTTGAGCTAAGCCCCAAGCCTGAACTGGTGCTATTCAAAGCTGAAGCTGTTACATCTGAACTGGCACTATTTAAAGCTGAAGCTGTCTTACCATAACTGGCGCCACTGAAAGTGGAAAATGTTACACCTGAACTGATTTCCCCCAGACCGCATCCGGTGTCATCACCGGCGCTCATAAACACATCCGAAATCTGCTTGATAAGAATCAAACACATCCCAATGAACATTAAGGCCTCCACCCCAGCCGTCGCATCGTAAAACTTGCTCACAAAGTCCTCTCCACCAAATTGTGTGCACCAGGAAAACTTCGCTAAAACGCTAGCCTTCTCGGGGCCAATCTGCACCGAGGGGACAGATGGCTGCTGGTGAATGATGCTCATCAACCATGCGACAGGCGGCATATCTCTGCGCTGCTTTCCGTTGACGGTACCGTCGTACTTATCGAGCCCGTTGAGATACACATATAACGGATGTTTACTGGCGGTGAGCGGCGCGAAGAGCATTTGGAGAAATGTCTCGGGCACCGGCTGGGCATGGTGGAGGAAAGGGCCCAAGCCCATGGATGTGAGAACCAGGTCTACCACATGGTACACCTTCTGGTCGTCGATGTAGATGGAAACAATCGGCGAGAGGTGGATGGATGAGTGGAATGCAGGCAGAGATTGGGTAAGTGGCAAAGGCTGGGTGAGAGGCGAGCCCTGGAGCACTTGCGTGAGGGGTGAATCGTGAGCTTCAGAGAAACTTTCATCATCCAGCACCATCTGCGCTTCAATAAACTGGATCTGGTCACGGTACATATATTCATCAAGCGACGTGTCAGCGTTGTTATTACTATGACTATAAGCGGCAGCATTGGCAGGAAAACCCATAGAATCAGCGTTAGCATTAACATTGGTGACTTTGGCGTTAACGCTGGGCGTGTTGGTATTGCTATAAGAATCGGTCTCACCAGCATGGACCCCGTAAGCACCGTAGGAATTGGATCCCTCGTCATAGACATTGGTCATGGAACTATCCACGTAACCACCGGTGTACAGATGGTCCTGGTGGCCCTGGTACATCTGGTCCTGGTATCCCGGGTAGTAGGACATGTAGTTAGGTTGACCGAACTGCGATAGCTTCGCACCAAGGTTCACGGATGACGAGTTACCCAGCCGTGGGTTCATAGCACCTGGTGTCGAGAGGCTTCGTGCGAGCTCCGGAGGTGCGGGCCAGTCGATTGGCAAACTTCGGCTGGGTGTCTCCTGGAATAGCTGGTTGGTATACATTGGAGATAGCCGGAAGAGCACTTAGAAAACAGTGGTGTCGCGAACCAAAGTGATCCTTTTGCGGAATAATTTTGCCAATTTTTTTTTACTGTTAGCCGAAAAATTACTAAGGCAGTGCCGCGCACGACTAAGCGGCTACCCCACAAGGAGGAGGATGGGGGGAAATAAATATTTGGAAAGGAGGGAAAATACTTTAATGCGTATAAATTGCAATTGAAGACGGGAAATTGTTATCGATGGAAAAGGATAAAATATTCTGGATTAGGGGGAGGTGGGCTGGATTTTGTGTATTCCATTTTGCACTACGGAATTCATGATCCGGCTTGACAAAACTGTCGAAGTTATATCAAATACTGGCAGTGAAAAGGGGGCCTTAGCTCATTGCCCAATTGAATTTATCATATTTTCAGCAAAATTACCCGTCAGCCATAATACAGCTTTCCAACAATCGACTTTTTAACTCAAATTCAGAAACGCTCCAAGGCTATTATCCAGGAAAATGCCGTATTTTTGATTTGCTCCACAATTAGAGTATGCCCCTTTCACTCACCAATGCCGCCTTTAATTACATCACCAGGTGAATCTGAAATAAGTTACGTCCTCCCTTCAGCAATTCAAGTTTGCACCCGGTGGCCCTTTCATGCTCTCCTGTCTAGTATAGCACCTACCCACTTCCCAAAAGCAATCAAAATAATTACTATTCCCGTAAGAACCTACACCATCATCCAGCTACCCTCGTCCTCCGCCACGCTGTTTTCATCTACCTGGCCTTCACTTTGTTCGTTCTTATACGCCTTGCGCTTCTCCGTGATGAGTTTCCTGGCGTACTCCAACTCACTATAAATCGTTTCGATCGCGGTGGAAACTCCATTCTCGGCCCTGATTTGCTCTCCCACGAGCTTGGCTTTCTCAATGATTCTGGTCTTGGTGGTGACGTCCTTGATCGCCTTGGCCAACGACTTTGCGTTCAACTTGCGCAAGTACACTCCGGCACCCAAGTCCTGGACCCTACCCCCGTAGAAGTACTGGTCGCCAAAGAATGGCTTGATAATAGTGGGCGTGCCAGCACGCAACGATGCTCCGGTGGTTCCTGAACCACCGTGGTGAACTGCGGCATCCACCTTCGGGAACAACCAGTCGTGCGGAATGGCGCCCGCGTTGTACACCAGCGGCGGAAGCTCAACCTCGATTTCATCCTTCTTGTTGAGTCTATCCGACCACCCTTTGTTCAAAATGCAGTACACATCCGCCTGGACCACCGCATCCACCACCGCTTGTGTGAGCTCCTTCGGATCGGAAACCACAATGGACCCGAACCCGATATATACCAACTTCTTCCCGGCCTTCCCCGCAGCAGCTATGAACTGCACCAATGCGTCGGGAGGCGTATAGGTCAGCGATTCGTCCAAAAACCAGTACCCCGTCACTTTGACCCAGTCGGGGAAGTCCACCGATGGAGGGAACACGGTCGGCGACACGTTGTACGAGAACGGTACCTTGAACTGCTGCATCTTCTCCAAGTTAGTCCGCGGAAGGCCCAAGGTGTCCACGCGCCAGGGGTTCACCTGGCCCGATATCCCTTTCCAGAACACGGTCTCGAACATCACGTGGGTGAGGTAGTTGTAGGAGCCACCGCGCTTCTGATCGGGCACAATGAAGGCATGGGGATACGCTCGGGTCTTGGTCCACGGCATGGTGAACGCTCTGAGGTACGGGATATTGAGTGCCTCGGCGATGTGCAAGCCTGCCATGGCCGATGGTGACTCGATCAACACGTCAGCCCCCTGGCACGCCTCCCAGCTGGTGGAAAGAAGCTCGGAGATCCAGCCGCGGAACTTGGTGGACGCCTCTTTGAGAAAACTCACCGACATGGTACCGTGGGTGACCATGAGCGACATCAACTCAGCCGGGTTACCTGCCACCTCCGCAAACTCCAACCCGTGCGACTCGATCCACTCCTGGAACTCCTTGTGGGTCGCAATCGTCACCCTGTGGCCTTCGGCCGTCAAACCCTTGCCCAACGCGATGTACGGCTGAACGTCGCCTCGCGAGCCAATTGTCAAGAGCGTAAACTTGTACGGTCTCAGCGGTCGCACTTCCGTCTTGAAGTATGGATTCTCTTCAATGATGATCGGAACGTCGAGCCCGGCTGAGCTGGTGAGCTTGTCCTCGTACATCTGTAACCGTGCGCGCTCAAGCTTGCCTCGTTCGATACCAGCCGTGTCTTTAGGCCTGTGTCTCCGGTGCGAAAGCGCGTCCATCTGCTTCAAAAGCACCAACTCACAGTCATCCCGGGAACTAGACGTCGCAAACTCCATGAAGAGCTCCTCGTGCCCGTGGATCACAATTACAAGTCCCGAGTAGCCAAACCGGAACCCTTTCTCCTTGTAGCACGTCTCAACATCCGCAAACGGTAAAATCATAAGAAAGTTCACCCCTGGGAGCAAGCTGCGGAAACAAATCTCCTTCTCGCCCACATACATCTTGCCGTACGTGGGGATGGTCTTCTGAAAGTGCGCGTAGTAGCTAGACACCAATCGCGCGTTGTCGGGAAGGCTGAAGTGGTGCTTGAAGTGGTCGTTCGCCACCTGGCGATCGTGCTCGGACGTGACGTAATACGGGTCATCAGCCCCGAGCTCGACAGAGTTGGGGTTGGAGTAGTGTGCCGGCCCGGCCGCCCACATTGACGTCGCGTGGCCAATGAGGTTGGCCGAGGAAACCACCTGTTTAATGAACGAGCCAGGGCCCCAGCCCCGGTGGCGACGATGAAACCGGGTGACCGGCTCGGGCAATGTGTCCTCGTCCGAGTACTCGACCTCCAGGTCAGAGTGTTCGGGGGTTTGGCTTCTGGGGGAGACCACCAACGGAGACCCATTCCCGGTTCCCCCGGTGGTGTACCTCACCCTTGGCTCTTCCTTCCCAGAGCTTCGTCTTGTGAGTTTCCGGAGCAAACTGCCGGTGATCTCCAAGTTGCTACGGTCTGCCTTGGGTTCCGTTTTTGATAAAGCGGTTCGGTCATCGGGGGTAGCTTCCCCCGTTTTTATCCCTACCAACTCTTTCAATGTCTTGTAGATCTCCTCGCCACAGCTAAGGCTCATAAAATACCAGTCGTCCACGGCGTATTCGTCTGTGACGCGTGCACGGATCATCATCGGCACGTTGGGGAGATCCAACAATAACGTGCGGTCCTCCCCGACACCGTCAAACATGTTGTTGCCCTCCACATCGATGATAGACCGAAGGGGAATTTTCACGGATACGTGGTCACCGTTCTGCTTCGCAGTAAAAACCTGTTTTTTGAGGAGATTGATCCACTGGCGCGCCGCGTGGCCCGACGAGGCTCGCATCCGGTACGTGCGAGACTCCATGATGATCTTGAACCAGGCGTACTCCGCATACACCTCCAGGTCTATTCCATCGCCGTCCACCTCCTGGGTGAAGGGGTCAAGCGCGCTGGATCGTTCCTTCTCGGTTTCATGGCTGAGCTCCACGCGGAGCACGTACCGCAAGTCGAGCACCACGTTCGGGAAGTACAAGTCCGTGGCGCTGTTGTACACGTTGAACGTGGTCTCCTTCAACACGCACCACTGCTTGGAGATCCGGTTCCCGGGGGTGAAGCCGGTTCGGAGCGCCAACCCCCCCGAGTGAACAACTTCCCCCTTCTGCTTCGGGAGGTACGCAAAGAAGAGGAGGAAGTTGGTTGTGAGGTACATGTGGCCCAGGAGCAACACGTCACGGAGCAACATGCACTGGTAGTTGGCCACAAACTGCTCGTCAGGCGAGAGCTCGAAGCGCTCGAGAAGCTTAGACGAGAGTTCGTTGATCCGCGAGGATTTGGTGGGTTCATCGTCGTCGCTGTCTTCGTGGGTCGAGCGGTTGAGGTTGGACACCATAGAGACCTGAAAAAGCGTCTGGGTGCGTTCGAGCTTTGGGAGCTTGCTGGCGAGTCGGACGGTTTCGTCAGAGTCGGACGGTGCCAGAGGATCGTAGGCGGTTTTCTGAGAATCAGTCAGGGTTCCAGTCTCCAGAGAGCGGTCGTGTGCACTTTGGGCTTCGCTATTCGCTCTTATTGTCTCATCCTTGTCTCTTTGCTGGTGCTTGGCAAGGATCTCGTCCAAACTCTTGTTCATATCTACGGCATCGGTCAAGTCAAACGCATCGCTGCTGTGCTTTTTGCGGTGGCGTCTGGGAATCTCCGCTGGCTCTTCGGCGTCGGCGTCGATGTACATGCTCGCGGCAGAGAGCATGGTGACAATGGACTTGGCCATGCCGTAGATGGGCTTTGCGCAGTCTAGATCAGCCGGTTTCTTGTGGCCTCTACCAAAAGATTTAAGCTTGGGGAAGTGCAGTGGTTCTGGCGATGCCTCCCGTGTGGAAGCTCCCGAACCAGCGGGGGAAACCACAGGGGTGGAAGCCACGGAAGTGGAGGCAGACGTGGATTGAGAGACAATGGGTGTGGATTTGGATGTCTTTATCGACCCATGCCCCGTTCCTGGCACTTCGGTATCGTGCAGACCGCCTTTAACACCGGTCTTGTTTGAGGAGGTGGGCCTGATAACGGTCTTATCGTTGGCGTTCTTGGGGTCATCGCCCTTCTTGGGAGAGTTTGATCTGGGTGACATCTTGAAGCCGGGCGACAACGAACGGAGGATATTTCTGACAGACTTGTCGCGCCTGAGCGGTGTGGGCAGGACAATCTTCTGGTCCATGGTTTCTAATATCGAAGGGGAGTCGTTTGTCACCACCGGCAACTCTGTGGTATCATTTGCGCCTTCTCTCGGAAAAACGAGGAATTTTCTGTGCGTTTGCGGAGAGCCCATTGCGATAAGGATTTGGCTAGAGGTGAACAGAAGTAATCAGCACTGCGTGTTATATAAATAATATAGCGTTCTCTAGGACAGGGGCAAAAGAACCGGATAGCAACTTTAAACGTGTGCCATCCAGGGTGAAAAATAGCCGCCAGCTCCGATAAGACGCAGTGACGTGAGTTGCGATCGGCACGTGATAATGATAGACGGGAAGCCCGGAGTTCGGAGGCTGTCGGCAAGCAGATAGACGAGATTTCCAGGGTGTATCCATATTTATTATAATGGACTGTAAAAGGTTGTATATTCATATTATGGTATGGTATTTTTGAGGGGTGTAAATTCATGGTCAGCCGTGTTGGGGGTGGGGCGATAGCGCTCGGTAGAAATCCTGTCTTACTACGTTATCAGAATGTAAGCATACGCATCAGTGGGTGCTGATTATTTACGGGTAAAGCACCGTGGGCTGTAAACAAGTTTGGTATATATCAAACAGGTACAACGTAGAGAAATGCCACCGAGTGTGGAGCTGTACCATTTGATCCAATTACTTTATACATGGCCGTGCCAGACCCTCATCACATGCTTAGAGCACGTGACGGATGCTTGGTGATTATTAAGTGATTGGGAAAGGGAATGCATATTGTGTAGTGGTATGAAAAGAACCAGAAAATCACCCTGAAAGGTGACGGGTTTAGATATAGAGGTATAATGCTATAGCACATCGGACATGTAGGCGATATGCATATGCCCACTATGTAACTTACGGTGCATTTCGTTACCCTATTGGCAGATGTACCACCCGATCTACCTCATCTATTTTCGCTGTTTTGAACAAATACAGATGGACTCTGGCAAGGCCTATATTAAAATAGCTTATTTTCCTATTTTACCCAAACAATCGATGCATTGTGTACAAAACATACATTTAGCAGGCATAAGAACAGAAAACCAAACCCAAACCCAAAATTATCGCCACGCTGGCCGCACAGCGGCACTGCCGATATCCCGCATACTCTGCATTTTCCGCAACCTGTCGGTACCAGCCAGTGGGGCCTTCAAGTCGGCAATGGACCTGGATGACCGCAACGGTCTCTTGATAGAAGCCGACTCAATAGATCGGGAAACCAGGTCAGTGGATCTGGGAACAGGATCGCTGATGGATCTGGTGGAGGTAGACCGCGGAAGCTGCGAGCCAAAATGCGTGGTTTGCGATCTCGGGAGCACGCCAAAGGGGGCTGCTTGCGACCTTGGCACCCCACTAGCTTCCTCTGGACGCGATCTGGGAAAGATTTTTGGTTTTTCCATTTGCTTGACAGCCAGTGCCTGTGTGTGGGCAGTGACGGACTTGGCGATGGGCAACGGTCTGGTGATGCTGGCAGTGGAGGTGGATCTGGGAATACCCGTTTTGTTCAACGTTCCGTATGATTTTTTCGCATTGAGCAGCCTTTCTTCGGGCCGGCGGGGTGGGGACGACGAGAGATCGGCTCGTGAGTGGGAGATGGTCACATCGGTGGTGGGCGCTGCTTTCAAGGAGGAGGAGGTGGTGGATCTGGTAATTTTGGCTAGAAACGACGAGGATGAGAAGGAGGCGAAGTTTGTATGCAGTTTGGCTGGTGCCTGCGGCCGGATCCGGCTGCGAAACCCGAGCCGCGAGTTGGTCTGTCGCATTGTCTCGTGTTGGCGCTGCTGCTGTCGCAAGACCTCGGGCAGCCGGACCGGTTTTCGCTCCTTGTTGGTTGCGTGGAGTGGGCTGTTTTTCAACGTCAACACCTTCTGCAACTCCCCAGACATACCTGTATGTCTGACCTCGCCGACTTTTGGCGTGGAGACAAAGGAGTCGGAGCTGTGTTCGGCATGGGGTCCCTTTGGGGTCACCTCTTGGCTGCCCAAGAGCGTCCGCCGTCTTTTTGTCACGGATTCAATTCGCATGCTGCTATCACGTTTGTCACTACTGGTTTCAATGGGGTCGATGTCCATAACGATTTCCGTGCGCGCGGGCGTCGCGTACACGCGCGTGTTTTTGCCACGCGCGTTAGGGTCATCGCACATCGGCGCCTCCGAGTGAGGTGCGCGCGCCGCGGAGTAGTGTGAGTCTATACTCTCCATTTTGCTGAACCCCGATACATGTGTAAGGGAGTACCGATGCGATGACTTTCTCCTTCCGGTGTTGGCGTTCAATCTACTAGCACGCTTATTCGCGAGATAGTTGCCCCTCACGTTGCTCCGCACCGGCGAGAGCTTTAAGCTGGAGCTGATGAGCTTATCCGCGGCTCGGTCATTCAACTCGTCCAACACCTTGGTGGAGAGCTTGCGCGAGTACTTGCCCTGAATGAACTTGGAAAAGTCGTCGTCGAGCTGTTCGGGCTGGCCAGCCTCGAAGTCAAATTGCTGGCGGATGGGCGACGTGAAGGAGGGGTATACGGTGCGCGTGCGTGCACGCTCGAAAGCAAACTGGTGCGCGGTTGGCGGCTTGGATGGCGTCTCACCCTGGCGCGGAGGCGACCCGAAGGAGGCGTTGGCAGTGGGCGAGCCCGTCATGTCAATATCAGTGGACATGTCTGGATTTGCCCAAAAGAAATTGTAAAGGTACTCAATAGGAGAGACGTATCGCCTGGGCTGTGTTTGTGTAGTGGTGGTCTAACAGCTTTCGAAGGAGCACTGGGATCCGGATCTCTGACGTGGTTGTTGATCTGTTTTTTTTTTGGTATAGTTTTTACTGGGGATCTTTCCTGCAGGTCGCGCCCGATTTGGTAAGAGATGTAAACAAGCGAGTACCGCCACATCGGACTGCCGCGAATTGCCAGGGACATGGTACCGAATCACAATGGCTAGTTATCGCATCTCATCTAAACTGTCTAGCCAAACCGTCTTTATGGTTTAATTTTCGATCTGGATGATTTAGGGAACATTGATTCTGTGGCCGTGAATGGCTAAAGGACCTGAAAGAGGTTACTCATCGACAAGAGATCAGCCCAAACACTATAGGCAAATTTTGAGTCTGCCTTTCAGAGAGTCGGGCATCTTTAGTATAACAATACTTTTTTCTGTTTTCAACAAATTATGCTAAGAATAAAACTTTTCGTTGACAGATCGGGAAGCGTGCAGTCACGACGAGGCGGAAAATGCTGGTATGCGTGGATTTATATGACAAAGTTCTGGGTGCCAGTGATAGGTGCTAAAGGGCTAAGGGGCTGAGAAAGGGACTGAGAAAGGTACAGAGAAGGATAGGGAAGATACAGAGAATAATAGAGAAGATACAGAGAATAATAGAGAAGATACAGAAAAAGATAGAGGAAATATAGAGAAATATAGAAAAATATAGAAAAATACAGTCTGTCCCTCCCGCTTACCACAATCTGGGAATTTCGCAGGTAATTTGTTAGAAACGCAGAGCCCCTAGAACATTCATCTCTCCAAGGTCCTGTAACCTTAATTTAGGAGATTCCAATAATTCCAGGCCCCTTAAATAAGAGTCATGGATGGGATAGAACTATCCTTCCGCTTATTCTGGATGCGAAGCCCGTTGGAAATGTTGTTCGTAAAACGGCTTTATCATCACGTGATATATACACTTCCTACCAGACTGCAGGCGTTTCAACCTCATTTTGGCCTTTTCCGTGAAATGTAATGATTTTGGCTGATTTTCCCAAATGCCTTGAAAATTCTCAAACATATAGAGAATACAAAGCAAAATCTAGCTGACTGTTTGGATTTCTGAAACACCGACTTTTACCGCTGTAGTTGAGGTTCCTCCATGCCCTGCAACTCCTGCGAGTACCCATACATAGACCAGGTATGTTTCTCCTTACTACTTTGAGCTCAATCGTACACTAACAGAATTTTTCGTATTTGCTTAAACGGAGCAAGGATATGGCAATGTTCACTGTAGTTTGTTCATGGTGGCCTCAGACTGAGCCGTGCACGTGATAAACGTTGGCTATCATCGCTCACGTGAGAGAGTACTGAATTGCTGCAGGATCCCCATCTTCTATACGGGACACTCCAAAAGGCTTGTGTTTCTGGCGTGTAGATCAGCTCAGAGTTTTATTCCACCTTTAGGCATCTAATCTTACTTCCTACATTGCTGATATAGTATTTGTTGCCCTGACTGCCTATGGTGCTACAGACTGAGCTCTCAGTCATGGACACCGCCCATCAGGCCCAATTCCAGAGGCTCTTGGCACTGAGAGGGATCCAGAGACAGCTTCTTCCACAGTTCAAGTTTTTGGAGAGCTCTTACAACGATGTGATGCTGAGAAACAAAAGACCAGAAGCAAACGACAATTCTGACGGGTTGGAGACGCTCTGTCATCCGGTTGTCGATGAGATGATTCTGGTATTATTGAGCCAGGACTCCAAAGGTCCGACCAAGGTTGAGTTGCAAGAGTTTTTTGACAGCGTGAAGAATGTCGCGTATAAGGCGATGCATCGGAACCCAGATATCTCTTTGAATGCGTACCCAGAATTGCTCCACCGGTTAGACAAAAAGTACTGTTGCCGGGACTTTTTTGAGTCAAGGGACACTAATCTTCGGCGGAAGAAGGTTAAGCATAGAAGTTCAGCATGTGATTACTCTAGAAGCGGTTCGGGCTCTTCAGACGACGAAAAGGATGAAGCGTACCCCGATCGTCCTGTACCGGAGCTTTCCGGATACAGCCCCACGGCAGCCCAGGATATGGATGTGCTAAGAACGGTCAGTCATATACTTCTTACCCTGGCGGTAGGATTGGTTCCGCCGTCTACCGGACAAGAATCTATTAGCACAGAAACTCCGTTTCGGGGCCAGATCCGTGCGTCCCGTGAGAGAGAAGTTGCGATTGAGGGAGTCCCTTCGCTTGCCACAGGGACTACCCACGGGCTCAGGGAGCCATTGACTGAGCTCCCTGGAAGAACTCACATTTCTACCCCCACCAGAGTTAGACCACTTAGAAGGATGGCTGGGCTTTCCCCCTTGTCAACAGAAGGCCCAGAGGAAAATGACCCTAGCTCAGCCGAAGACCCGGAGACTACCACCCCCGATAGAAATGACTTTGTGAGACCCCATTATAGCCTTGCGAGTATTATGGAGCGCTCAACGTTTAGTGGACCACCTCCGGTAGCTTCCAGGGCTGTTTCCCAGGTGAACGAGGCTTTTGCGAGCATTTTTGGACAAAGCTATCCGTATGAGTCTGAATCCGGCCTTGAACCCGACTCTGACTCTTCTCTCGGTTCAGAGTTTGGATACCACGATTTAGAGGAAGAAAGCATGGTGTCCGCAAGAGATGAGTACATGGACCAGGACTACCAATTGGATAAGAGGTTCCGCACAAGCATCACTTTACGTTTGACCAGATCGGCTTTTGTAAAACCTGAGCCACAAATACAGCCGTACTTCCCAGACCTTGACTTTTTGTTTTCGTATAAACAGGACAGAAGATCCGAAAGGACAGACCCCGGTGCGGACAGTCACTCGACCAATGCGGTTTCCAGCTGGGATGTCGGTTACAAGACCCCCAAGCCGAAACCGTACTCCCAACTGGACTTTATCCAGGATGCTGGCGATTTCTTGCTCACCAACACGCCGGTTGCGGAAACTTACCCCAACCACATCAAACTCAAGCACCTCGGGTCGTCTCACCTTCTCACCAGTGACCCTAGTTGTCCTCCAGATCCCTACAAGATGAACAAGACGGCCGCAACAGACCCCTCATCGGGTTTCAACTGGTTCATTATGGCCTCAGAAACGCTTATTCACATCCACGAGTACGGCCAAGACGATGTAATCGCAAGGGAGCCGGTCTTTAAGTTCTCCGTAAAGCGCTTGGCTGTCGCAACCACACAACCGGGCTTGACGATCAACCACACCACCGATCTCGACCGCCAGGGTGCTACGCGTCCGTTCGATCCCCACACGGTCAACTACTTGAAGCTCGGCCGGTGGCGAGGAAAGGATCTGCTTGTGGTGGCCAAAGACGACGGGAAGGTGTTGCTCTGGTACTTGGAGACCATCAACCGGGAGATGTTTACCCCCTCCAACCGCGACGGTGTGGTAGTGCCGGACTTTCTCATCATCCTGAAGGCGTCTGTTTGGGGCGTTGACTTGTACGACGAGGAGAACTTGATTGTGGTGAGTGACAACTCCCGGAGAGTGTCTCTCTTCCTCTTCGAGCCCTGCCAGCTCGATACGGGGAACTTCTATTTCGTCCGGTCAGAGCCGTTGACCAGTAACGTCCCTTATGTTTCGTTCGTGAAGAGCAAAGCGCGTCTGAACAAGGTATACGTCACCTGTTGCACGATCGCCGGCGAGGTGATAATCATGGAGTTTGCCTATAAGAAAACAGCTGTTGAGAAGAAGCCCATTTTGGCAGAGTATATGAACTTTATCAGTCTCAGAGACCCGTCTCTCTGCGTGGCGAAGCGGGGTGGGGTGTTGGTCCGGCGAAGCGAGGTGCAAGCGCCGCAGGTTTTGTTTCAGGATCCCTTTATCGTCTCGCGGGCCACTGAGTCTTCCATGTGCTGGTCTGCCAATGTTTTTCAGTGTCTGTGGTTTTTGTCTGTTGCGTCGCTCTGGGAGGTGAACGGCGATTGGAGCGCAGATGAAACAGCTCTCCTCGCAACGATTGACGCTGAGAATGAGATCTTAGGGGATGACTGCAATCCGTGTGTGACGAGTGATTTGGGCCTCGCGGGCCGCTTGTGCCCCACTCAGACGATTCTGCTCTGGGGCAACAAAGTATGCGAGGAGCTATCTGATTCCAAACTCACGGAAAACGTCAGACGAAGCCGCAAGGTTTTTGATGACTTTTATCTCGCCAAGAGACAGCAGACCCTGGAATACCCGGTGCTAAAGGACATGTTTATTGTTGTCACCACAGAGGAGGGTGTGAGCCTCCGTAACGGTGACAATCTCTACACCACCGCCACCTCCGGAGCCACGCCCGTGTTTCCCAGGTCTGTCTTTGCTTCCGTCCTCCGCAGAATTGAAGGCACAAACCGAATTTCGCTTGTAGAGATTGTGCCGGAGTTGTCGTGTGTGGTGATAGCTACCCAGACTGGGTTGGTTTCCATCTTCCGGCTCACCGATTTCCGCGGTATCAAGGGGATGCGTCCGGAACACTTGTTTCCAAATACCGAGAAGTTGTGCAAACGGGAAAATGGATACCGGTCTATTGTGGGGTTGACAGTCAAGAAGATTAACCATTTGCGGTTTGTGTTGTATGTCACGTATACAGACTACTTTGTGTTGGCCTACGAGCTCAAAGGGAGCGCCCTTGGAGAAGTCGAGGCGGGCCTTGTGTACTAAGCTATGGTGAAAGGTTTACTAGGAGGTTACGCGGAGGGGGGAGCAAATCTTATTTAACGGTATAAGCTTAATATTAGGGTTCCCGTAGAACGGGCATCTTTGTGCAATTGTCGCACTGAGGCGGAACTCGACGCTTCTAGCTTTCCATGACGTAGGTGCTGAGCTATCCTGCATACCTGAACCACATAATTTGTGGAGACGCAGAGGCGTTTGAACTGCAAAGCATTGCTTCTTCTCCACGTTATGAAGATAGACCGTTACGGTAGCTTCTCAGAGTTTATAAAACAACACGCACACACGATACCGCTGCAAGGGGAGATTGTAGTTGTGTTTGACAGCGCCAACTACAAGGGGTTGCACCAACTCGATTCTCCGAGCCTCCAGACGCTACACAGGTTGACCTGCAGCGAAGTGGTTTTGGTTGACAATTTCTTTGCCCTACAGGCGTTTCTTGCTGATTACTTACTAAAGGCCCAAGGGGGCCCGTGCCCCCAGTTGGCGGTGGTGGGGATGCTTGAGTTGTTCTGTGCGTTTGGTGACGCCATTTGTGAGGACACGCCCGAAGAGGTTGTGCTTCCAGGGATGTTTCGATTTCGAAAGCAGCACTTTAACGCAAAGTCTCTTTTGTTTCTTTTGACCAAACTAAACACGGTGCCAGGTGTGAGGGTGGTGGAGTGTGGGGTAGAGTCAGAGATGTGCAGTGTGATGCTACCGCTACTTCCATTCAAGGATGGTGCTTGGGCTTTGCAAAACGCTGGGGTGACAAAGGGTATTACCTTGGGGGAGGTAACGGCTCGCTGTTTTGGACAGTAAATGACCAAGGGAGATGGACAGACTTGGGGTGTACCGGGGTGAATGATATCTGATAGGATTGTGAGTTCATTGATGGCTTATGAGCAAGAAATTGACTAAACATCTGGGCTTTGTTATGACGTGTCGAATGCTGACTAAAGAATCGAGTAGAATTCTAGGTTAAAGAGTTCATGATAAGTGACGGCAAACTTCGTTTGGTCTGGACCTTTTAGCGGAAGGTGTAAAATTTTCAAAATTTGGCCCTCCGACACAGTATTGGAGATTTTGTTGGGAGGTATGAGGACAAGCAGGCGATATTATTTATCCAATAAAGCGTGATATTCACGGGATTTCTTAATGTGGCCATACAACAGCTAAATCTTGGAGGCTAAAGATTGTATATATTTCCACTGCGGGTTCTCAATCACTTCAGCGCTTGAATCTTATTTTAATGAATGTGCTATGGTCCAGGTCGCTCTCTACCGCTCTTTTATAAATCTCTTGCTTCACTTGAAGTCCATGTATCGCTCAACTTGGCTAGGTAAAACCATATTAGAGAACCTGCATTAGCCTCAAGTATATCACATGCTCCATCCCCTCTCTGACATTTTGCATAGGTTGTATTTTGCTGTTACGCGCCCTTCCCGAGAATCCTATATAAAACACAGATTCGCTTATACAGCTTAGTTTTCTTATCAACTCGCTTTATTATTATTATTATTATTATTATTATTATTATTATTATTATTATTATTATTATTATTATTATTATTATTATTATTATTTCCAGTTCAATTACTAGGGAATATTGTTTCATCTCGACCAAAAGTCTCTACACATACCGTCTGTCTAATGAGCTACACCTCACTTCTCACCTTCACTGAAAAAAAAAGAGTCGATTATCCATTTCAAATTTATCACCATGACCTGGCTGATTTCTAAGCTCAAGGATTTTGAGCACCAGGATTTTGAGCACCAGGATTTTGGCACCGGGATTTATTGAAACACTTGTACAACCCTCGCTATATATTTTGGCGCTTTGCCGATACGCACAAAGATCTGTTTGCATAAGCATGGGTTACACTTGGTTTTTCTCGCGGTCGTGCACATGCCATCCGGGTAACCCTCCAGATCGGGTGAAAAATTCACATTGATCAAAATGCACCCACCATCTCACCCTATCCAACAACCTCCGCCTCTATCGTCATGTTATCCAGAGCCACCGTGAAGAGCGTGGGAACCCACGTGCGGTTCCTTTCCGCGGATAGCTTGCGTGTGACCAAGGTCCAGGCGGCCATGAACAAACAGCACACCGAGTTCCCTACTATCGCGACCGACTACTTCTTGAAGCAGGATCCACTCCCGCTTTCGCCAGCCGACGCGAAGATCAAGGCGGCCAAGAAGGATGAATTGTACCAGGAAGCGGCCAAGTTGTACTCGTACTTCTCACAGCAGGCGTTGGAGAAGCAGACGCAGAACGAGAGAGAAAAGGTCAGAAAGGCCACCGTCAGCTTGAACAAGGAGCAGAAGAAACAGTTCAAGAACCAGGCGTACGAGTTCCCCAACCTCGTAGCGACCCCAGCTAGTGAGGAATTCTCCCCCCAGGAGTTGTACCTCAGAAACTTGTACTTCAAGCGCAACTCTGCGAATTTGGGCGCCGAATTGGAAAATGTCTACAACCCGAATGACGATGCCTACAGGGCCAAAAGCCTCCAGGAGACGTCTATAGCCTCTTTAATGGCGGCCGGTGCCCACTTGGGCCACGTTGCATCCTTGTGGTCCGTGCACACCCAGCCGTTCATCTACGGCCGCCACAAAGACTTGATGATCATTGATCTCAACCAGACCTTGACCTATTTGAAGCGTGCCTGTAAAGTTGTGGAGGGTATTGCCGAGAAGGGTGGTGTGATTGTGTACGTTGGGACGCGTGACGGGCAGAAGAAGTCGCTTGAATTGGCGGCCAAGAGGTCCAACGGCTACTACGTTGCCAAGAGATGGATCCCGGGTACCATCACCAACTGTATCGAGATTTCCGGCAGATGGGAGCGCTGCGAGGTGGATATGGCCGATAAGCCGACCGCCAGATCATTGGACGAGGTGGAAAAGTCGCGCTTGATCAAGCCGGACTTGGTAATTGTGTTGAACCCGGAGGAGAACATGCCGTGTTTGACTGAGACCTTGTTGAGCAAGGTGCCATCGATCTGTGTGATTGATACGGACATGGACCCGCGTATGTGTACGTACCCTATCCCAGCCAACGACGACTCCGTCAGATGCACGGACTTGATCGTGGGGGTCTTGTCCAGAGCCGCGCAGAACGGTGTGCAGAAGAGATTGGCGGCCGTGACGGAGTATAAGGAGGGGTTGGAAGCGGCTGCGAACTAGCCAGCGAGCATGCGAGGAGGCAGGAGCTTGCGAGCTCTTGGGGTGGTACGGTGTCTGCCGATAGATGCCGGCTGCCCACACATTCACGACACATAGACTCTCGCGTCGCATTGTACATACCGTAATATAGAGAGGACATTAGATGGAATGTAGAGCGAGAAGAAAATAGCAAAACGTAACGTTAAAATTTAATTCATATATATTGAGATTGAACTTACAGATACAATCATATATAGATCTATTGACGCATGTCCACTTTCAGCAATGGAGATTATGTTCAGGGGGAGTGAACAAGAACTATATATAGTATCTATCTACTCTAATAAAGACTAACTCCACAGGTAATATCCTTGATTTGTAACACCTAGGGTAAGTATACGGCGCATTAGTGAACAACTCCTTATTGTGATCTCCCCATGATCAGGCACGTGCAGCAATAGCCATCCCTTCATTTCTAACGCTTCTTCCGATATAGTGTAACGGCTAGCACGGTTCGCTTTCACCGAGCAAACCCGGGTTCGACTCCCGGTATCGGAGGCTTCTTTCTCTTTCTTTTTTTCCAGTCATATAAATGAGTCAAGTGGAAGTTTACAGCTCAATGGTATGTTTAAATTGCCCAGATGGTTTGTAGTTTAGCAATTCGGGGAGAGTAGTTGGAAAATGATCTCTTAAAGCCTAGCTCCACAAGTGTAAAACTAGAGAATATTAAGGCTAACGCCTAAACTTGGTTTAATGTAGTTTAAGGTATACTAACCCATTTAAATGTTGATAAAGGAAAAAAAAAGGTCAAACCCGGTTAATCAAGTTCTGGATCTTTGAAACCTCAGTCTACCGCTCTTCCAACTGAACACAACCACTAAGATAAATCGACTTTCCTCTAGTTAAGTCTGTGCCGCTCCCTGCTGTACTGAAAAATAACCTTGATTATTGATTTAGTGCAACCATGAAACACAACAATGTTTGTCGTATACCCGTGAATGAAACCTGCAGGATTAAATAACCTTTAATACAATAATCGATAAGAGCCTGGAGAGTCGACACTTGCGTGCCATGCTAATAATAACATGTAGGGCTTCAACAGGTTTTAGCTGCTTACTTAGCGGAGCTATCGGACGCAGATAGCTTATTCAGATCGACTCTTTCCTTTTATGAATATATTACTAGTGGTCTTCCATGAATGGAGGGCCCGTAGCCCCACTCTTTGAAGGCTTTGACATAGGAAATGGTAATTACTCCTGCAGCATCCCCTCTCCGCAAATTAGAGACTCCTTAGGCCATGTTCACATGTGGTTCTACGTCTACTATATTGGTGTTTGGGTCAGCCAAAGCTGACACCGTTAAAGTCACATATAGGCTATCCATTGTTCGTATCTCGTCTCTTTCGGTTCCTTGCATGTGTCAAAGTTTATGCAGGGTTTGACAAACCGTACGGACTAAACGGTGCCGCGAAATATAATGCATGTAATGTTGGGATACGATGCCAAGGGTACATATTTTCTCAGGGTTGATTGATATGTGTATACAAACTACAGTCCCCAGAGGGATTTTCTGCGCACTATGAACTTCGAAGCGCTTTCTAAAACAGATATCTTCCCTCTCTGCACCAACACTAGGGTACACGTAGATGACCATAATTACCACTAACGCACGGGCCGCCTAAGCCCATGTATGCTTTTAGGGAGTCGAGAACTCCATCCCAATTAGGAATCTGGCAACTTAAAACATACCTTGAAGCAAGCTACACCCCTGTCAATAGCCGAGCTAAGTTTTATAAATTTTGTACGAGAAACTGGGTAAAGCAACCAAGGGAACCATTAGCGGTATCAGCGCTAGCTGTTTTACAACTATTGTCTTTAGCTTATAAAGATAAAAAGGCTCATATGCATGATCGATGTTTACATAGCTTTGATGGATGATATTGCACAAAATGATGGGTAAACCCACAAAAATTGTTCACCTACCCTACCGCAGAATACGTTGGTCTTACACTCGCTAGACTCTGACGCTTCAAAAATTCCAAATAGAGTATAAAATGTGCTACCCTTCTCAAAAATGATTCCTAGAAATAGAAAAGTACCAGAGGAATGGAAACCTATCCTCATAATGAAATTAGCTTTAGCCAATTTGGGATTTACTCTTCAATTTTTGGCGTTGGTGTTGTCTGTCTACGACCTGGGTCCCCAAGTTCAATTTCCTGACGGCGACACCATCACCGGTAACTAAGAATTCCTTAGTAACCTTGAATCCTACTTGGGTATTCCGTTTGCGGCTCCGCCGGTCGGGCTCTTAAAATTCAAGCCGCCCCAGACGTACACCGGGAGCTTGAACGGCTTACAGACCACTGCATACGGTCCGTCATATCCCCAAATGAACATAGGGTCGGGAATCCTCGGTGTCTTACCACAAGACGTTTTGAGCTTGGTGATGCAAACCCCGTTGTTCAATGCAATCATCCCCAATCCGAGGATTGCTTGACTCTCAATGTGTACAGAAAGAGGGGTATCTCTTCTACCGCCAAGTTGCCGGTAATGTTCTGGATTTTTAGTGGCGGGTTCGAATTCAGCGGTACCTTGGTGATCAAGAAGATGAAGGAACTATTTTTTCCCTCACCACCTTGAACGTGACTACCGAAGCTGAAGTGAGATCGTATGTTAGTAATGTGTTTCCTGGGATGTCTTCCTCCTTGTCGGATCAGTTCTTGAATATGTTGTCGCCTCAGAATAAGAGAGTTGTGTCTTTATTTGGTGACGTGGTTTTCCAGGCTCCGAGAAGATTTATGTTAAACCACACACCGGATGTTTCCAGATACACGTTTCTCTCCCAGCAGTTAAAGGGTCTCCCTATTGTCGGCACTTTCCACGCCAATGACATCACCTGGCAATATTTAGCCTCTGGTTCTGGGTCTTTGGTTTACCGTAATGCGTTTATTGCGTTTGGCAACAATATAATGTATATTAATGCCGTGGGCCTTTTCACCGGAAAGGATAACTCCAGACTGGCGCAAATGAGCTTCCTCAACAACAATTACCAAGATATTTTTGTCTTAGTATGAATTGAATCTTATCTGATCAATACTATTGAGGTCTTGGTTCAACATGGGATGTTGAGTATCTTTTAGCCAATATCGGTCAAGATATTTATCAATAAATATAGCTGAGAGGCTATTTATGAATAATCAGCGATAAGCGTAACGAGCCGGTACGTGGCAAGGCCGAGGGTCAGAGTCAATCCGGGATTCAGAGTCCGGTCGATCGTCTGGGTACTCAGTGCAGCAGAAGGCCGATAAGGATTTCGGGATTTTCGAGAAATCGGGATCGGGACTATTTTTAGAATTGGTAATATGCAGGTTAGGAAATGCGAGACGAGGGTTTCAGAATGTTAGGCTGAATATCAGGATATTATCAGGATAACACTATGGAGCATACCGGGATAGTACCAGGGTACATATCGGGATAGTACCAGGATGCATACCAGGATGCATACCAGGATGCATAACAGGATAATACAAGGATGCATAACAGGATAATACAAGGATGCATACCAGGACTAGCTTTCGGGCACTATTTTCGGGATTCCAATTGAGTGCGAAATTTGCGTATACATTCAGGGAATCGATTCATACCCAAACTTGTAAAGTAGAAAAGCCTGCATAATAGCTTATATGTAATTTCTCTGACTGAACTTATCTATACATATAGAGACTTACAATTGCAGGCAACAAATCCATTACCCAACACAACCTTTCGATTTTATATATTGGCCGGGAAGTCCTTCTAAGCAAACGCGTCTTGTTTCTAGGCGTCTTGGATTAGCACATGAAAAAGACTGAAAACTTTTGCGTACAATGTCCACGCGCTTAGCAAAAACTCCAGAAAGAAATATTTTGACAAATTATGCCTAGTAGCCTTTATTCTAGAGGTTTAGCGCTATTTTTGCACCCTCAAAAACCGGTACGGGCACTTTTGGTCATTATTTGCAGATAAGGTGCGGTGGCTCAATGGTAGAGCTTTCGATTTCTGTCCGTGTCATCTCTATATTTTCATTGGCCCTGGGGCATCCTTCATCCCACGTTGGCTGAATCGGAATCTCTGGGACTTGAATGGAAGTCTGTAGGCCTTCGTGCAGGGTCTTTTCTCTGTGAATTTTAGCACGAAATACATGGAACGACTCCTCTAACGTACTAGGTCTTTGCGACGTCTTTCCCAGCCTAAAATTTACCTAAAAGCCTGCTTGAAACAGAACGCTACCCAGGTCTCAGAAAATAATACAAATATGATTTGAGTGCTTTACGTTTTCATAACCAGTCGTGCAACAGCCGCCTGATACCTAAGCACATGTAGCAAGAGTGAAATCAGATTGTTGGAGCTTGCTGCAAATACACACTAATTTCTAGACTAAATCGAGAGTATAGCGAAACAAACACCCAACAATAGATTTATAATCAAGGCTCAAAAAAACACGAGCTATAAGTTCACTCTGGCTACCCTAGGTACGCCTTTCCTGCATCAACACCTATTGTATGTCTTTACGGTCCCAGATTTCTGTCTTTTATCTACTCTGTAAACCCCCGAATGGCGCTTTATAGCATGAGCCATTTCCCCTGCTTCAAAGGATGGGAGAAGGATTTCTGCCTTCTGATGGCTACCAAAGATCTCATTGCCCTTCATGCACAGGGCCAAGCACCCACCATTCACCCCCTGGCGTACCACCTGAGCCCTCACATACAATGAAATTCCACAGTAAACCCATATAACCGCTTGCCTAAGGCCATGGGACAGGGATATAAGCCGTACGACCTTAGCTTACGCCTACAACATTGTATGACTGACCTGAAAGTCAGACTGTGAATTACACCGTTATGCAAGGACGCTACATGGCTGAATAATGATGGAATACACAACCCTCTAACACCCTCTCAGCACCAGTTATCCACAAACATTTGAGCCATCTTCACCCCTCCCCCCGAACGTATGTAGGTACAAGTGGTTTGCATGCATGCTGCGGTTCTCATTCCGTGCGAATTAGCAAGCACCATGTGCGCGTTCATTCGCGCGCGAATCCAGCACATGGTCTGTATCCCACCCCCATGACGCCTATATTTCCAGTTTTTCCCGACAACAAACGGCTAAAAGATAAACGATCAATCAGTCATTGATTTCAACCCACAAACATAAACACAAAATGTCCAATTTTGACAGCGAATTGACGCCGCCAACGTTGTCGTCGGCGTTCCGCGCTGAAAGACTGACAAATAGCCCCAGTAACTCGCACAAAAGCTCGTTTGCCGAGACTCGCAACTTTTTTTTGCAACAGGAGAAGGATACAAACTCGCCGTCGCCGCGGGTTCCGCGAGCCAGTGAGCCGCTCGCGTCGCCCGTGCCGTCACCGGGTAGTGTTGCGGGCGAGAACGTCGGGCAGCTTGAGCTTCTCCCAACCACCCACGCCGTCGGCACGATCTACTACTCAGAGAGCGAAACGACTGAGTCTGAGTCTGAGTCCGAGACAGAGACGGAGACGGAGACGGATAGCGACGAATACTCGCTTGATTCGCCGCATGCGGACCCCCCCGTGAATACAGATATGAGCCCCGCGAGCTTCCGCGAGCGCCTCGAACAGGTTCGGGCGATGCGTAGCCCCCTGCTGACTCTGACCGGGAGCTCGCCGATAAAGGTGCCGAAAAAGAAGAAGAAAAAGAAGCTGGCGAAGCTGGCGAGCGGGCTCGACGGGACCATGAACGATCTTTCAGTAAAGCCTGTGCCGTCGCCAAACCGAAACCCTGTACCAGCTCCACACTCGCAGACTATGGTTGACGCCGAGCCTGTCCAAGTTGCTTCTTTCTCTGGTTACCCAGAGCTCATTCGCGCAGTCTCTGGGCAGTCGGAATCCATTCGTGCGGTCTCTAAGCATTCGGAACCCATTCGTGCGGTCTCTGGGTATTATGATGCCACAACTGGCCTTTCTGATCCCTCTTTGCCTGATACTATTCAAGCTTCAGAGTCGCTCCCTGCTACCGAACCCAGTCATACAAATCACTCAGAGTCCCACACCTCAGATCCCAACCAGAGCTACTCGTCTTCCATGTACGACCGGAGCGGCCACTTGCCTGAGACGGTGGCGGTGAAACCAGAGACTCAATCGGGTACCAATTTTTCAGATTCCGTACTGGGCCATTTGGCCAAGGATTCATCTGTGGATACTCAACCCGGTCATTCGTCGCTCGCGCCGCCCACCATCACCGGCTTGCCGTTTGCTCGGACGTTTGAGGAATCTACCGAAGCGAAGCTAGCTGAAGCACAATTGGCCGAAGACAAGGCGAACGAGTCCAAAGCAAGGTTAGCTGAGGAATCCAAAGCAAGGCTAGCTGAGGAATCTAAAGCAAGGCTAGCCGAAGAATCTAAAGCAAAGTTAGCCGAAGAATCTAAAGCAAAGTTAGCCGAAGAATCTAAAGCAAAGTTAGCCGAAGAATCTAAAGCAAAGTTAGCCGAAGAAGCGGAAGAAAAAAGACTCTATTTAATGCTCGAACAACAACGACTCCACAAACTTGAGGCCGAACGAATTGCGAGGTATGAAGCTGAACGAGAGAAAGAGCTGCAGAGACTTGAAGAGAGACAAGAAACAGCTGAAGCTGAACGAGAGGAGGAACAACCGGGACTTGAAGAAGAATCTAACCAGGAAACAACCGAAGTAAGACAGAGTGAGTCACAACCCACAGAGAGATTCCTATTCTCAGAGAAACCCCATGGACCAGCCGAGGAGAGAGAAGGCCTTCAAGCAGAAGAGCCGTTCCGCTTTCAGCAGCCGCAGCTCCAGCCTTCTGTGGAATCCGTCACTGATCAGCAGCTTCGTCGCTTGACTCAAGATGAACAACGCCTCCTCGACAAAGACATTCCTGAGCGAATTATTCCCTTTACTTCAACATTCAAGGTCCGTTCCATCTCCGGAAAGTCGCTCGAGACGCCGGTCAGAGACCTCTATGAGAAACTGTCGAATATATTAGCTCCTGTAAGGCCTCTGATGGCCTATAGATCCCCAAGCAGCTCCATTGGCTCTGGAAATGCAGCCAGTGAAACAGCCGGCACGCCTTTTGGAACCCCAACTGCCCATTCAACTTTCATCGGCACCCCAGTTGCCAATCCAGCATTGATTGCCACTCCAAAGGCTTCTACTATTGACACAAAGGCTCCTACTTCTATAGGCGCTCCTGTTGATATCACTCCTGTTGCTATCACTCCTATTGGCACTCCTAGAGCTCTTACTACCCCAAAAACTCCAGTGACTGGTACGGTTGCGCTCGGCACGCCTGCGGTGATTGACACCCCCAAACTTGCTGATCTGTTCGCCGTCACGGCGACAATGCCGACTGGGGGTCCTGTGGAGGAGAGCCTGAATCCCTCCAGTCTGTTGGTTGCCAGCTTCGTCGAGTCGTCCAACAGCCGCAGGCCGTCGGTTGCCAGTGCTTCTACCAAGAGTCTTGGTCCGAGCCGGCTGTCATCGGCGAGCTACGGCGCTCTCGAGGCCCAGATGGGCCATCCGTACAAAATTCGTGCAGCAAGCCCAGTAGCCCATGAGACACACCGCAACGCAAGTGGCGACCAGTCGGATGTCCGTGACGTGACCCATACAGCTCCTCGCAATGATCCAGCCAATGCTTTTAGCACGCCCTTTGAGAATCGCCGTAGCGATTTTCTCGATTCGGCACCGCTCTCCGACAATAGTAGCGAGGAGGCCGAGGTGCTGCAGGCGTCTGTCGCCAGCCCGTCGCGTGCCACCAAGGTTGATACGTATCTGTTCCGTGACGTCAGTAACGGCACCGTTATCCACCTGCGCGCGCGCAACAGTGAGCAGCTCGCCATTCCATTCAGCAGCGTGCGCACGCAGTCGTATGAGGACTCGCGCGACAGCGTGTTCTCGGTGCAGACACCACAGATGCCGCAGACGCCCCAGAAGTCTCAGGGTGCTTCGCCGCGAACCCCGACGCGCGCTGCGGCATCTAGCATCGGTTCGGTTCCGGGGGTCGCCCCAGCCTCTGGCTTTGCCCCGTCCGCTAGCCTTGGCTCTGCCTCAGGCCTTACTCCGGTCTCACCTGCAGCCCCACCCCTCTCGCCCAAATCCAAATCCCTCTGGCGGCGCAAGTCCGGTGGCCGCGTCCGCGGAGTGCTTTCCTCCCTCGTTGGCTCCATGCGTGGCACCAGTGAGACTCCTCTTGAGCGTACCCCGTCTGTCAAGATCTCCACGCCGTTCAACGCGAAACACGTCGCGCACGTCGGCTTCGACAGCCAAACCGGCGAGTTTACCGGGCTCCCAGCCGAATGGAACCGGCTCTTGAGCGCGTCCGGGATTTCGCGCCAGGAGCAGGAGCAGAACCCACAGGCCGTCATGGACGTGGTCGCCTTCTACCAGGACAGCACCACGGGCGAGGATGCGGCGTTCCGCAAGTTCGCGCACGGTGGCAAGCTCAATCTGAGCTACTCGCTCAGCCTGCAGATCCTGTCGCCCGTAGCCGCGACGCCGCCACTCCCGCCGTCGCCAGTGGCGCACTCACACCAGACGGATGGCGCGTTTATCCCGACACGTCGTGCGCCCAAGCCGCCGTCGGCGCCGAGTACGCCCGTCGCAGGCACGTTCCGGTCGAACTCGGTGCGTGCGCCCGTGCGGGTGCCAGCGCCGTTGCCGCGGTCGCAGTCGCAGGGCCAGCTTCCAAAGTCTACACGGGCGCCGCCCGTACCGCCGGCAAGAAAACCGCAGGTGGAGCAAATCCCAGAGGCCGCGCCGGAACCAAGAACGTCGGACGCACTGGCCGCGCTGGACGCGCCGGAGCCAAAGCCGATGCGCGACCCGCGTGCAGTCGCACTCGCGAGCGCGAAGAAGCGTGAGGAGAAGCGCGCGCGCGCGCAGCAGGTGTATGCAAAGCTTGCGCAGATCTGCACGCCTGGAGATCCCCGGAAAGTCTACCACGGCCTCGTGAAAATCGGCCAGGGCGCCTCCGGCGGGGTCTACACGGCCTACGAACGCGGCACCAACAACTGTGTCGCGATCAAACAAATGAACCTCGAAGAACAGCCAAAAAAAGAGCTCATTATCAACGAAATCTTGGTTATGAAGGCGTCGCACCAGGAGAACATTGTCAACTTTATCGACTCCTACCTTATCCGCGACGAGCTCTGGGTTGTCATGGAATACATGGAGGGTGGGTCGCTCACCGACGTTTTGGTGCACTCCGCGATGACTGAGGGGCAGATTGGGGCTGTATGCCGCGAAACGCTTAGGGGCTTGAAGTTTTTGCACTCTCAGGGGGTGATTCATCGTGATATCAAGTCTGACAACGTGTTGCTCGCGATGGACGGGAACATTAAACTCACGGATTTCGGATTTTGCGCGCAGATTAATGAGGTGAATTTGAGGCGGAACACCATGGTCGGGACGCCGTACTGGATGGCGCCGGAGATTGTCACGCGGAAGAGTTATGGGCCGAAGGTGGACATCTGGTCGCTTGGGATCATGGCGATTGAGATGATTGAATGCGAGCCGCCATATATGAACGAAACGCCGTTGCGGGCGCTCTACTTGATCGCGACGAACGGGACGCCAGAGCTCAAGGAGCCGGAGTTGTTGTCGATGGACTTGAAGCGGTTTTTGAGCCGGTGTTTGCAGGTGAACACGGAGAATAGGGGCGATGCCGAGGAGTTGCTTGGGAATTACTTTATCCAGGAGGCAGACGAGGTGGCATCGTTGGCGCCGTTGGTGGCGATTGCCCGGATGAAGAAGGAGAGGGAGAGGGAGGAGGAGGAGAGTGAATAGCCGAGCGAGCAAAGAACCTGTACGATTTAATAGGCGTTTAATGTATTATATTGCGATAGGCTTGGGAGGGGAATGATATAGGTGCACTGAGCCGTCAATGCGAGGTGAGGCTCAAACAGTGATCATATGGTAGCAAACCATAGGTAATGAACTGGTGCATTGGAGGCTTTTAAGCAGAATACGGGCCATAGGTAGTGCCTTTTCAGATTGCCACTAGTGGTACCAAGAAATATCCTATATTGACCACTGCTATCGTCTGGAAAAATGGCAGCCTCGCCTACAAGGCTGTTTAAAACAAGCTATTAATAAACTAACATAATGACCCTAAGCATCCAAGTGTCTTACAAGCTCTTGGCCGACTTGAATGGAATAAGCTCGGCGCTGTTAAAGTGGTCTTCGTCCACCTCACGGATATCACCAGCTTCCTTGGTATACTCCAACGCGTTAAGCTCGTCTTCTCTAGCGTTGTAGTGGTGGTAGCAAAGCCAGAAGCAGCAGCCGGCAATGAAGCAGGAGGTGGCCAAGCCGGTGTAAGTCCAGACCAACTTAGGGTGTTCTGCGGTAGGTGACAAGGCAATCCCCAAGGCAGAGCCGAAGGCGTTGGTGACCAAAAACATGGACATGATGAAGGACTTCATGCTGACTGGGGCCTTGGTGTAGGCGTACTCCAAACCAGTGATGGAAGCAAAGATTTCCGAAAGAGCGATCAAGACGTAGGCTGGAACCTGGGTGGCAATGTGGACGTGGTTTGGGATCTTACCATCAGAGGCAGCGCACTTCATTGGGTTGTCGTAACACGGACCGGCCTGGTAGATATAGTGCTGCAAGACGGCGGCGTAGACCATGGAACTAGAGGCAAAGAAAAACCCAAAGGTGATTCTGGTGATGGCCCTGAATGGAGTGTAGCGTCTGATAAACGGATAGATAAATCTCTCCATGATTGGGATGAACAAAATAATGGTGATGGAGTTAATGGCCTGCAAGATGTCGTTCGGCAACCCGTGCAACTCCATGGTACCGGCCTGGGAAACAAAGTTGTTCACCATCTGGCCGTACACCACCCAATAGATTGGGTAGAAACAAAACACCTTACAGGCAACTATGGCTCTCTTGACCTCGTCGACAAAGTGGTCGTTCCAGTGATAGCCCTTGTCTGGACTGTTGCTTGGCTTGGCGGTGTCGAAGCTGAACTTGTTTCTGACACCAATCCAGATGATGTGGAAACTGTCAGCGATAACGGTGCTGGAGGGCGGGGTCTTGACGTATTGGTTTTTCCCAAGCGCCAAAACCACAACGCCAATGACGAAGAAGCACAACGGCAAGAGGTACGCGGCCCAGAAACCCTTGTGCATCTCCAACTGGGTGGTGGCAATAACGGAAAGGGAGCCGATGTTGATCATCAAGTAGAAGAACATGAATACGTTCTGGGTGGTCACAGCGGGGTCCAAGATGACGCGTTCGCCGGTCTTGGGCAAGATGTGGATTCTCGGCTTGGTCTTTGGAATCTGGTCGGCAATCAACGGAGAGACGTTGGACTTGACACCACCGGTGCCGATACCGATGATGACGATCGCTGTTGCGTAGCCGCCGAGAGCGATCGATGGGCTGGTAATGGATGGAATGGAGGTGATGAACAAGATGAAAATCCCCACAAAGTAGATAAGACAGAACACAAAGATGGACTTGTACTTACCCCAGTAGGTGTCAGAAACCCAGGCACCGAAGATCGGGGTGAGGTAGCACCAGAATTGGAAGAAGTAGGACAAGGCGGTGGCACCCTGGTTCCCCAAGTTCAAGATACCAGCTGGGACGTCATCTGGACCGTTTTGCATGTAGTTCTGGAACGGGCCCGACAACCCGTAGTAGGCAAAACGTTCGCACAACTCCACAACGGCAACTAGCCAGCAAGACAACGGAATCGTTTCCGAAACGTGGCGCAAGGCTTTCATTTCCTCACCGGTAGGGTATCTGCCTTCGTCGCCTTCTACCTCTGTGGAGGCATCGTTGCTGATATAGGTCATGGCAAGTTCGTTTTCATGAACCGCCTTTTCGGCAGTATCAGTTTTCTCCATGGTTGTATTTGAGTTCAAGTGTCTGAGAACAGCATAGGGGGCTTTGATACGGGAAGTCTCTACCATATATACCACCATCTACAAGCCCGAACACCAGCTGATATCTGCGCTGCGGGGGAAGAAAAAAAAAAAACAGTCCTTATCTGCTGAGCGTGACGACACAAAGCAACCTTCTGACTGCCAAGAGACTTGGCTGATTAGAGTTACCACAGTCTGCCGTCAGGGACCTGATATTTCCCAGAGAATGCTGTGCCGCTGGCAAATGTACGAATGTTACCAAGAGGTCTGGTTATCTTGGATCACGCTCCAGTCTCGTGCCTTCGATTTGGGGACCTAAAACACATGTCCGCAAACCGGTGGAGCAGACTCACAGCTTGCATAAAAGAGGCGCCAGAACATATCCCGTTGCATAGACTGGGCACCCAGAGACTTCCATATTATAACATGGCCCAAGTGGTACATGTTTTGCCCGCATAAACTTTTACGAGCTGCGGTCCAACAGCACCACGGCGATATTCCCCAGCCAAGAAATGCCGTGTGCTGGCGTGGCACGTTTTCCTGTCACTAAAGGCTGGGCGGCGGATTATCCATGTGATGTGAATGAGTTAGCCCGAAAGTCTTGGCTAATAGTCTATGGTTTCCAGTCGTACGAATGTAAGCGCCAGTACTACCGAGAGCCGGGAGGAGATTGCCATTACAATGATAGCGCATCGCAGAGGAGTCGGAGACAACAGACCCAAGATTCGTGTGAAGAGCTTTAATCTATCAAGGATACTTTAATAATGCGGGTTCATTTTTGATGCAGATTCATTTGCCAAGACGCGGCAGGGACTCGGCGGAAATTGCACTTGAAAAATCACGTGCCTGGTGCGTAGTCCCTGAGATTCGGCGGAGCGTGAGCCGGCTATTTAAGAGCATACAGAACGCCGAGCAGCAAGGATGCGGTAATAGCCGAGATTGGTCCGCGGAAGCTAGAAATATTAGAGAGTGGGGTACCCCAGGATTGAACGATAACGTTAGAATTAGGTGAAAAAAAGGGATGATGCCGGGCTGTAGAATGCGTATTGCGGCTTCCCGGGCATATTCTAGAGCTTGCGATAGATGTCCATTGGATTTTATCCATAGGATATTTCTATGCCAGTCAGAGAGTTTTCTACGGCACCACGTGCTTTATCATTAGTTTATTTTACGATAACACCCTAGTCTAAGTTGCAGCTACCTAAAGTTTGACCAATTACCGGGATTCATCATTTCCGGTATATCCTCAAGAATGATTAGAGCGTTACAGTTTTTATCCCAACTCCATTTGGTTACACGAACATTATGCTCAAAGAGCTAATAGACATCAAAATATGGTCTATTTATGGAACACAGTAGGGTGGGATAAGTCTTCCTATGCTGAGCTTTAAAAAGTGGTTTGTCTTCTGAAGCAGTGATTTCGGAGGCCAGTGTATGAGTCGGGAGTTTGTTGCATTGGCTTCTGCCAAGAACCTGGGACAATAGTTGAAGTGGCGCGTTCCGTCAAATCTACCGGTCCATACCTTGGTAAAAGAGGTTTGATTATTATTCAAGCATCGTAAGCCTCTAAAAGGAAGCTATCAGTGATCAGATTGAGGTACTGTAAAGTTTTGCGATTGTACAGACTGCTAGTTGATCTTGTAATGGAAAAAAACAAAAAAACAAAAAAAACAAAAAAACAGGAGAGAAAACCCAAATTATCCAACAAAACACTAAGCTAGCAAAAAAAAAGCCAACTATCAAATCTAACCTTACTTAATGTGTGGTGTCTATCAACAGAAAGAGTTAGTCTCAAACATAAACTCATACCCAATACACCAAAGGATTTTCACTGCGCATCGCCCCATGCGCCGCACGCAAATCTAACCGTTGTGTCAGGACCAGCGCTCGTGTCATATCAAAACGCGCCAGCCACTCTGTAGTCTCTCGTAACCTACCCTTTACGATGTCTACCATGGATACTACTTCCAAATCACCGTCAACCGAGTCCCCTCGGATCAAACTTCTCACCTTCAATACGTGGGGCTTGAAATATGTGTCCAAGCTCCGGGGACCGCGGCTCCGCGCCATTGCGGAGCGCCTTGCCGGTCAGAGCCCCGAGGATGACTACGACATTGTGGCACTACAGGAGGTATGGGTAGAGCAGGACTGGGACTATATTCAGGCCAAGTGCCAACAGAAGTATCCGTTCTCGCGGTTCTTCAAATCGGGGATTCTAGCGGGGCCTGGGTTGTGCATCTTGTCCAAACACCCCATTAAAGAGACGTTTCTCTATCGGTTTCCCATCAACGGTCGGCCCTCTGCCTTCTGGCGTGGCGACTGGTACGTTGGAAAGAGTATTGCCGTGACAATTGTACAGGTGGGCGACCGCGAGTTGGCGGTACTCAACTCGCACATGCACGCCCCGTACAGCCACAACTCGCTCAGCGACGCGAATTATCTCTGCCATCGAGCGTGCCAGGCGTGGGACTTTTCGAAGTTCATCAAATTCTTACGTTCCAAAGACCGCGGAATCATTGTAGTGGGTGATCTCAACTCCAGACCCAACTCGTTGCCCCACAAGTTGCTCGTGAAAAATACCAACCTCCAAGACTCGTGGTTGCAGTACAAGGGGATCGAGGAGGATGCGGAGGTTGGCAATATGTCGCCAGAAGAGCAGATTTCACAGCTTGGCATCACGTGCGATTCTCAGCTCAACACCTGGAGGGCCACCAGGCAGCTTGACGAGGCTTGTCGCTTGGACTACGTGTTGACGAGCGAGAACTTGGCCACGGTGGATGCATCCGTGCGGTTCACAGAGTTGATTCCGCTGCTAAAGGTGTCGTATCTGGACCATTTTGCCTACTCCATCGTGTGTGAGTTTGCCGAGCCTGTGGCTTCAGCCCCGCAGATGCTCGCTCAACTCGACACGTACACGGAGTTTTTGGAGGTTTTGACCAAGTACCAAGCCGCCACGCTTCCGTTCCAGCGCAACTGGCGGCTTCTCCACATGGTGTCGTCGTTGATGATTGTGGTTGGTATTCTCGTTGGGATTACGTTCATTGCCATCATTGCGCCGTGGTCGGTAATTTTCTTCATCTTGCTTGTGATCGTGCTAGTTCTCACGGGTTTTGTCAACGGGATTCTCTTTGGTGGGCTTTTCACCCGAAGCGAGAACCGTGCGTTGGAGGAGGTTAAGATGGAGGTGCAAGACGAGGCGCGGTACGTGCGGTATGTATTGGGTGCGGAGTAAATGTACCGGGAGAGGGCTCAAATCCCGCCAGGCAAATTTCGATGCAGAAGACTGCAGCAAAATGATGCTTTGTCGATTAATGGGTACGCCACAATAGAGGCTTTAGTTAAGCGACCAGTGGCCTTTTGATTGGCTCAATGCGACACGTTGGACCTTCACTGAGTTATATCCGCCGCTTGGGGTTGATTACTACATAATCGGGTTATGTGGTGAATATTACTCACCTTTGTTATCTATATCTCCCGGCATCGATAGCCTACAGCTTTTGAAATAGGGGATGTATGTGGATAATTGCGAATGCTAGTTAAGAGAATATTGCCGATGGCTTTATACGCTAGCTATATAATCAAGAAGAGGGTGGGGGTGATCCCAAAAACGATAAGGATAACCGTATCACGTCACTCCAGACGAGGGGAAGATCCGGGTGAGCCGGGGGCCTTCAGTGACACGCGATGAGTACTGCGACCTTTAACAGAGCTGTCTATAATTCTAACCAATGTAACGAAAATTAAATACCGTCAGGCGTAGATATGGACCAATGCCCTACCTATAACACAGTCCTTTTGATGGACAAGGTTGAACTCAGGAGCCATCCTATTTATGTCGCAGCTATGACGTAACGTGCTATCTCCGCCGGGTTGACTTTAACCCCTGCGCGCAGGTCACATGCATTAAATTAGAGCCGTATGGATCGTAACGTGATATATATAGGCCAGCTCCGGGCTATTTCGTGACGATTGTTAAATCGATCTGCAACACAATGGCCGAAATTAGAGCGTTGACACTAAATACCTGGGGTATAAAGTATATCACGCCGCTTCGCGAACAGCGGCTCCACGCGATTGGCAATCGACTCAGCAACCCCACCAACGACTCTGAGGAGGAGTACGATATTGTAGCATTACAGGAGTTGTGGGTGCTCGCGGATTGGGAGTATATCAGTCAGACATGTGCCGCAAAGTACCCGTACCGCCGCTACTTCTACTCGGGAAAGCTCCTTGGTCCAGGCTTGGCCATTCTCTCCAAGTACCCCATTAAGGAGACCTTTTTTCACGCGTTTCCCATAAACGGGAGACCCTCTGCTGTTATTACAGGCGACTGGTATACCGGGAAAGGGGTGGCTGTAGCGGTGCTAAAGCTTGACGAATCCCGGGAGATTGCGGTTCTCAACACCCATCTACACGGGCCCTACAGTCACGACGTGTCCCATGATGCAAACTATTTGTGCCATCGGACGTGCCAAGTATGGGATCTCACCAAGTTGGTGAACTTTATGGCCGCGCCCCAGCGGGCGGTTATGGTGCTCGGAGATTTGAACTCCACCCCAAACTCCTTACCCTATAACTTGATCACCAAGCGGTGCATGCTCAACGACTCGTGGTTAAAGTTCAAGAAGATGGCTGAGGAGGACATCGGGGATATTAAGGGAATGACTCCTCAAGAGCAAATCGACGTCGGTTGCGTGACGTGCGACTCCACGTTGAACACGTGGGCAAGAAAGCTCTCGGTGGAGGAGGCCTGGAGACTTGATTACGTGTTGACCAGCCACAATTTGGAGATTACCGATGCCAAGGTTAAGTTTGTCAGTTTGATCCCAGGCGTGGAGGAGTCCTACCTGGACCACTTTGCGTATACGATCAAGTGTGTGTTTGGCGAGACGGAGGTGGAAACTGCGACAAAGGCAAAAATGAGGCGGGCGATCCAGAGAGAAACGTACCACCAGTTTTCCGGGGCTATTAGCGACTACCAGAAGCGGAGAATTCCGCACGAGAGAAACCGGAGGGTTGCATACATGGTAGTATCTGTTGCTCTTGCGGTGTGGTTGGTGTTTGCCGTTGTAAAAATGGATGGGGCGGTCTGGGTAAGGGTGGGACTATGCGCTCTTAGTTTTGTGTTGGCATCTTCCGGATTCGTCAACGGGCTTTTCTTTGGGTTGGGGTTTACCCAGGGAGAATACAAGACGTTGGAGGAGGTCAGGCATGAAATCATGGATGAGCTCAGATGTATAGAGCTGTAAGGATATGAGATATGGTTGGGTTCAGGTCCAGATGACCACAAAGCCCACGACTTTCAACCCACAAAACCTACGACTCACAACCCACTTCCCAAAAAATGTCAGAGCTACTAAAGATATCCCCGGTAAACCAGGACAACATTATAAACAAAAAAATAAAACTATAAGTGGGAAATAACGTCTCTTATAGAAACAATAAGTTCCGAAGCCACCATAGCATCGCTTTACTCGTCACAAACACCTCTTGCTCGTACAACCCGGCGAACCCACTCCTCTAGACCAGGCCTGATGTATGCAGTGACCCTGGCCGAGACAGAAATCTTCCCCGAACGACAGGTTACCAAGATACTTAGAGACATGGTTAAACAACTGGTAGATGACATATGAGCGGTATTTTATAGGAAATTTCAGATGTACGACCCAATAAATCTGGGTTGCGTTATTAACTGTGATTTGTGGTTAAGACCTTGAGATGAAGCAGAAGCTGATTTGTGCAAGTCGTTTAGGATTAATCTAGTTTGAGTGCAAATTAATGACAAAAAGGCACTCTTTCCGTAGAGATAACTTCCTAGACACAGCTTTGGAATCTAAATCCTTAATTGATGTTACACTGTAAGATGTTTACCTCGTATAACGCGCAATGGATTCACAATTGTCTGAACTAATTTATTGTCAAATCGTATTTCGAAGCGTTGTGAGCTACAGTTTGGTAATTATACTCAAGGTTGAACGGCAAAAAAACATTTCCCCAGTGTTCCTCTGCCTCTTTGAGACTTTTAGAATCATATTTATCAGCTGTCTCATAATATTTCCGATATTCATGACTCTGCAATGAGTGAAATTATTGTCGGTGACTTCAAGTGGGTCCTGGTGATGACCGCATTATTTCGAGGGCTTTATGCGACTTAGGGTAGGTACCTGAAGGCCTATAGCTCTCTCGTCGGGAGTTATCAGGGGCATAACTGGGCGATCTCCAACTATCTGAACACCGGTGAACCTTGTATCTTGTGTGTTTTGTAGTTTCGGCTCAACAATAGGGGGACGATGGATGGAGTAATTCTGGAGATTGGGCCCTGTAAAGACATTGGTCTGACTAGTAGTAATATCTGACTTAGGCTGGTGACTAGGAGGTATCACCCCGGGGCTACTCCCATCAACGGGAGGGTCCAGATCAGGTGCTTCAGCATTGGGTTTAAGGACGGGTACTTCGTTGATATCCGTCACTAACCTCATTCCCACCACTTGCTGGGCGTAGATGGTGGGGGTTATGACCGGAGGAGTGCCTTGGGGGTTGAATGAGGCCTGGGAATGAAGCGGTGCCTGAGAATGAAGCGGTGCCTGAGAATGAAGCGGTGCCTGGGAATGAAGCGGTGCCTGGGAATGAAGTGGCGCCTGAGAATGAAGTGGTGCCAGGGAATGAAGTGGTGCTTGGGAATGGAGTGGGGCTCGGGGATAAAGGGGGGCCTGGGAATGAAGTGGTTGAATATAAGGTGGAGCCCGGGAATGAATTGAGGCCTGGCGATGAATTGGGGCCTGGCGATGAAATGGAGTTTGGGGATAAAGTATATTCTGGGGATGAAACGGAGTCAGAGGCTGTGGTGGTATCAGAAAGGAGCGGCGGGAATACTCCCAATTCACGCCAGATTGGTTCTGCTTGTTGTGCGCAACTTCACCCAGGAATAGACAAGGGATAGCGTCTTCACCTACATATGGGTTGCGGTACACACGGTTAACTGCTTCCTTTTCCATTTCAAATATTGCCATACGTCCTGTGTTTTCCGACTTGAATTCCTCAGCATTGGGGTCCACATCTATGGGGTACCGGTTCATAGAAACCTCCGCTTGGTATATAAGGAGGAAGTTGGAATGCTTGCTGTCAACCCCCTGAGGAGTGTATGTGTCGAGGCACATATTTCCCCATAAAGTGCCACAGAAAGTGAAGAAGCGATACTCTCTGCTATTAGCCCGACTCAGTTTTTCGCAGTGAAATTGGAGCACCCCTTGTTTTCTCATGAGAGTGGCTATCACAAGCTCAACAAGTAGTTCGACCTCCAGCTCAGGCATAAGATGTAAGGTTAGGAATTTCACTCGAGTGATGTTTCTCGACGGATAGACACTAAGAAACCGAATACCGAGCTCTCCACGGAAAAATTGGCCAATGCCTGTCTCCAAGTCATCGATTATAAACGAGTGATATTCCAGGTGGATAAAGGAAGGGTTTAAGGTTCTAGGTGATGTATTCATCTCACATGTAGAGGAGAGAGGGGAAGTGCGATCGAAAAGAAGTGCGGTTTTGGCGTTATATTTATAGTATACCGCAGAGATACGGGGAGTTTTCCTCCTCGGGATTCGGGGCGATCCAAACACGGTTGAGGCATACACGTGGTAAAGGAAAGTCTAGACTCGCCTTTTTCAGTACCTATTGACAAATAATACATAATAGTGTCTATTATTTTCATCACTCTGTCTCATCTACGCGATATTGTATAACAAGGATTCGGACTAACAATGTGGGGTTTATCCCGCATTCAATGATTCATCGATAGGGTATAGGCCAAAGGGATATGGATGCACGAGCCATCATACAACTGAGAAAATAATTATTAAAGATAGAAGTATTCGGAATAGGGATGTCTACGAGACAAGTATTTGGTACTGAGCGGATGGCTAGTGTTTGTGAAGATGTGTTTGAGATTTCTTGAAATGAGGAGCATTTTGAAATCAATGTGGTTGTTTATGAGTCAAGAACTGCCTAAATGGCGATTAAGAGGTAATAGAGTTTAGAATCACGAACAATCGGAGAGGCTAATATGTGAGAATCAAAGGGTAGTATGCGGGAAATGATGGTGGTTTACCTCACCACAGGCAATGTCAAGCAGTCGACACAGGAGGCGGTGTTTATTCGGTTGTCTATTCCCAGATACTCAGGGGACATTCTACATTTTTCTACATCATATTTGGGCACCCTATACATGACTTCTACTAGGAAGATAAACATGGGGTGAATAGTCCTCTTTAAGTTATTACTTCATCTCTTATATTATCAAAGCCAGCTTACAATGAGGCTCGTTTACAGCTCTTTCTACCGCTGCCATCCCAGTGATTGAAGCCTAAGCTTGTGCCAGAGAACTATAAGATTCAGTTGTGAGACTGAAAATATAACTCTGATATTTAATCGGGCTTGTCAGAAACATAGTACTTGCCCCTGCGCTCTATGGACCCCCAACATCGACACCAAACGTCAGAAGGGAGCAAGGCTTAAAAAAATAAATGAGCCAAATATCGTTAATATTGTACCTTTGTTTTAACACATACTTTGAAATTCATCGTTGAATAAATATGGCTCAAGGGCTTGAAGTGGTAATTTTCAGGGCTGCCCAAAATTTTGCAGCCAAAATTTTGGTCACATCAAGAACAGGTGGTATTCTGAGATGAAAAGCCTCTGTGCTACTTTGATAAATCAAGCTCGTGAGTAATAAAATTAATATTAGAAATTTAGCCATGAAACCCATAACTATAATTTAAGTGGTACTAAACATGCCCCGTTAAGCCTGTTTGGGTCAGGGACACAGTGTTGGGTAAATTTTGCGTCAAATGGGGTTTTCACATGGTGCGTCGTTAACAAACTGCGGCTTGCTCAGGTTCTTCCCCTCATTTGAAGTGGCGTGATACGGTTATCTACACGGTCTACAAGGACCTTCTTATCCTCCTCTTGTATACCTAGTTCATAAAGCCAGTAATATTCTCTTTTGGCTAGCTAGTGGTGTTCATTACTAGGTATATCACTCAATATTTTCGGCTACCTTTTGCACTTTGTCAGGTAGTTTCGGGAAAATTTCATTTAGACTTCTCTTTCAAGTCCTTTGGGAGGCAGATCTCTGCAAAAGCCGGCGAGCTATAGAAGCTCTGTTTACTTTCAGCCATTTTTGGAAGCACGGTAAAATGAGGGTGGCCTACTATTCTTGCATAATTTTATGTACTCATTTCAGAGGGATACAGTTGTCTACACACACCTTTGCAAGTAGTGTTTCAAACATCCTGAGAGTATATTCAGAGTAAAAAATAAATAAATAAGGTATGTAGACCAGGGTTATTTGAGGCACCGGGGGCCATTGAAATGACCGAAATACATAAGCATTGACGATCAGCGGTAGCATGCAAAGACTCATGCACCGCTATGCATATCCCGGGTCCCCGCAGACTTATAAGTCTGGCTATGTACAGGGCAGCCAGACGACAAAATGACGCAGACGGAGAATATGGGCGATCCTGTCGATCGAAAGAGCTAAAAAGAGTGTTTCACATGGTACTAGTGAAGATGCAGTCGGGCCATAGAAGTTTCGGGTCAATAAATGTGCGACTTGGTAGGCTTATGCATACAGGCACAGCTACGGTCATTCAGCCCGTATTCAATTTTTACTCTCGGTGCCTTTCAAGAACCAAGGCTTAACCGATTCAGGATTTCTATAACCTATAAGGTTTAATTCATTTTGTCGCTACCCTGTATTTCTAGATCTGTCTATACTTCAATAATCTAAAATGTTAAAACAGTTACAGTATAGATACCATTTAATATTGTAAAATGCTGCGTAAAAAACTCTCCTGATTGCTTAAAAAAACTACATCATACCCATGTCGACAAGAAATTTCAAGAGTGATGGTTTAGAAAACGGAATTCCCACAGAAGGCATACCAGACAAGCCAGGATCCCCTTAGTGTTCGATATGCAGCAAGGATTTTTCCCCGCATCGGATGACGGAGAATCCCCCTTTGGATGGGGCTTATCTCTGAAATTACTATGTAATATTAACCTCTTCTAAATTAGAGCTAGAATCCAAAGATATGTAGTGTGCGAACTTTATTTACGTTTGAAATTAAGTTTCTAGTTTCAGTTTCTTTATTCCTATAGTAGACGCTATTCAGCGCGCCCTAATGCGAAGCTACCATGATTATACGTTCCTACCCTGTCTTATAGCATGATGCGTAACGGAAGTCCGTCATAACTGGTACAAACCCTGGTCAGGGCCTTAGGCATCTGTGTATATGCATATACTCTCATATGCACCTGCATATATGCCTACATCTGTCTGGGGATTGAAACCATGCTGATATTTACCTATGTACGGCTTACATTTACACAAATTTAAGCCTTCAAATCTGATATTTTATAAATAAATGCTAATACGAACCATGTATATTAAATGCCTCGCTAACATGCGAAACTAAGGCCCTTGCTTTTCTAGCTTAGGCTTGTGGAGAACGGAGGAATACGATTTTGGTATATAATGGACTCGAGAGGCTGGCACAGTGGCGGTGTATGAATGAAAAATTCACCGAAAAGGACTGGCAGTATCACCCCGGACTCGGAACTTATGCAAGTGCAGCAACAGAACGAAAATCCAGCCAACCTTGGAACAAGTTCCAGTCTATATGTGTGTAGGTTAGAGCGGAGATTAGTGGGAGATCTTAGGTTTTGGGAGTGCATCAAACGGCTAGTTAGAGTAAATACGAGAAATTTACACGCCTCGTAGGACCGCGTCTATCGGACTTTGAAGTCCCACGAAAAGTTCACTAGAGATTGAATACAGGTTAAGAGGTCCAGTCACACTTGATACACGACTACACGGTGTATCTTGATAGCCAAGACCGACTCAAGATTTTCCAATGAACTATAAACCAATAGAAAACCGGAACAAGAGGAAATTGGATTAGTAACCATTCCCGCAATATCAGGTGCAGGCAGAGACGCTTGGAACGTATTACTAGCATCGTCTATGTAGGTGCAGGAAGAGATGCTTGGAGCGTATTACTAGCATCGTCTATATAAGGGCTGCAGTAGACGAATAGATATATTCCTTTTCCACGCATACAGGACCCACGATAAGAAGAAGGTGCTAGTTTACAGAAGAGTGTACTGGTATTTAGTAAGTACAAATGCAGCAGAGGCCATACTTTCAGATGGAGAACATTCGAGTATTAGTTTTCAAAGCTATTGATTCAGACACATTTAGTTGGTGCTATTGCCTCAGTTATGCCGTAACAGGTAGTCAAAGTGTCAGGAAACGATTGGTGCGTAAATGCTTAATAACTAACATCCATAGAGCGGTTTGGTGAGGAGATTGTGTACTTTCACGATTTGTTTTCCGTTTATCGACTTCAGTCCGCTAAGGGAGTAAGCAGTATCCTTCGTACCAAAGAGCCCTACTATCATTAAATAACAGTGGTTACCAATTACTAACTTCTTTCCAGCCTTCTTGAGTTTGATAGTAGATTCACGAGGAAATCATCTAGGTAGCACTTTCAAGCTGCCAAATGCCATATCTAGAAGTGCCTTTCTACAAAAGGGTTGATTATCGATCTTGTCTAAACTATAAACTTGCAAAATGATGCAGTGTTACTGGATCAGCACATAAGAAACCTCAGTTATATTTTCAAAATATCCTCATTAGACTGACTATTTCTATTGAGGCTATACTATGACAACGGCTACGAACCATGGTAAAATGTGTTACAATATGAAAGATGAGGGAGCATAAGATCCTATCTTTTAGAATACTTCAGAGTTTGCGGAAACCCGCACTGTTGATGTCTTAACCGAACATGCATTTTATGAAACTAAAAAAAAAATTCAAAGCCTAGTTCTATTTTTTTTTAAGATTGACGCACAGCCTGCCCGCCTAACAAGGTCTGACAATTTTTTGGTTAATTATTAGTATTTTTGTGAATTAAGTTAGTTTGGATCTTTAGTGAGAGTATACTAGCCGCCTAGTATTAGGCTGTGTCTCCACTGGCCCAATCTGGAGTTAGAGACGAGGAACTTCAAATTACTCTCCAAGGCTTTATATCGGATGCTATAAGACAAGAGATAGTCCTGTTTAGTCCTGGAGGTTGCTTCAGATACCCACAAAAGCATCATGAATTTCTCTGTTAATTTTATTCCCATTCTTATTCTAGGTATGCACAACTATTAATTCCATTGGTTCTTGTGCCACTCCAAGCGCTTCTATACCGATATTGTATATTACAGAGACTGTATAGGTTAATTTGTGTGAGTTCGGAGATGATAGAGGTGGAAGTAGAACTGGTGATGGTAGCGGCAATTATTGGGTCAGGTTGAAATGACAAGTATTCTTTTCTGATCAACCCTACTGATCTATCCAGAATCCATATTAATTCAAAGTGTACTATAAAGTTTTTGTCAACTGGGATCAAAAGATATATATTCTACTGCTCTATTAGTGGTATAAGAGAATACCCGGCTTTTAATATATACATTGTACTTCAGGAAAATATGTAAGAGACCACTGAGGGGATTCGGACGAATCTATCATAGGATAAATGAGCGACGAATAATTCATCATTCTGTCACAACTCCTGTGCTTATATACGGGTAATTTCGTTGATGAACTTCTTCCTAAATGTATACCAGTAAGGACAGAGTTGCATGGCGTGAAATAGTACGGTGCGAGGTTAGCTGAACAGTCTGTTGTAGTTTCAGTGTACTAGTACGCATACCTCTCAAGAGTGTTATCACTATAAAACTGTCAAGCATTATAAGTGATTATAATTAAGCTAGCTATCCGCCAATGCCAAGTCAATTGATATGCGTGGAGTAAGAAGCTGGATGAGGAAGAAAACCCAGTACCAAGGGTAAGGCACCAGTCAGGCCTGTACTCTGTCATGGGCTGTATGCTTCAGTAACATATCCAGGCATGTATGCCAGTGACGACCAAGGGTGTCAAACAAGTAATCGTAAGGTGCCTAGAGAGCACCTACTAGATGGTGAGGAAACAATGAAATCCCATAGAGATATCTTAATATAGTGTATCAGAGCAAGACACTTTGTGCATTATATTAATCGCATACAAACGAACAAGTACAGGCGTAAGTTGATAGGTCGATGGCAGACAAATGTAGTTGGCGAAGATAATAACTAAATTGTCGATTTTTAGAAATCAGCCGTTGAATAATGTTGGTGTCCATGACGGTAAGTAATAAATGGTAATTAATGTTTATAATAATTTAATTGTCCTTGGTAAGGTAAATTCTTGAATATTTAAATAAAGTATATTCGTTACTTATGCTAAGGGCAATAAAAGTAAGACCATCGTATGCCCTTTTATAAACAATTGGTTCTTCCAGTAAAATAGCTTTTCATTATACTGAAACCACTTTTGAGAAATTATTTGATGTTTTTTTTGAGGCACTGTATGGAGCTCTTCAAACATATATCAAACAATCCTGTGCCGTCAAATATGTACGGGAACAAATTTCAACATAAACAGCAAGTACGGGTATATGGATAGTGTGCACGAAGTTAGTATATCGCCTGTCATAGTTAACCCAAGATGTTTCATGGTTAGAACAGGAGCGGATAATTAAGTGTGATAGAGTGAGTCAAACAGGGGGTATGGCAATGGTCAGGTGTAGAGATACTATCTATTCCAGGTATACTCTGCAGAATCCTGGTTAGAGGTACACCGGCAAGGCATTTCGGTATATCAATATAATATATATAAGAGATTATGAGAGTAAAGAAAACGTTAATAAATATATATATGTTGAAAAGCGCACACACATACATATATATTGGAAGGCATATATATACCATGCAATTTTTCGATATAGATATATAAATGTAAGTGAATATATATATTTAACGAAATACAAATAAATTGGTATATATTGGAATGCAGCCACTCATATACCAAACAAAATTAAGTATAAAAAGTAAGTATATAAAGTTACTAGAGGGTAAATATAGACGGTAAAAATAGAGAATAGGTATAAAGAGTAAGCACGAAGATCAAGTATAGATAATAAGTAAGGAGTAAATATATTGAGTAAGTAGAGAATAAGGTTGGGGAGCTGGTGCAGAGATTAAGGATGGGAAGTTAGTGCATAGAGTAAGCACAGAGAGTGTATAACCGATACAGAGCAAGGATCAACCGAAGTGGGTCGTACAGAGCAGTGGGACGACAGGAGTCGAGGAGTAATGATGGAAAGAGAAAAAGGGGAGGGGCTGCTGGTGGAAAGAAGGGAGGATAGAAGGTACGGCGGTGAAGAGGGGGATTAAAGGGGAGGGACGGAGAGGGCGGAGCAATGAAATGGAAGAGACAAGAGGGCGTGGTAATTGGACAGAAGTGGTAGAGAGGGAGCAGGATCTAGAAACGGGGAGATGATGAAAAGGAAGGGAGAGAAGGATAGGGAGCGAATTGACCGATAAAATAAAAGGAAGAGAGTGTGTAGCGATGAAAGGAAGGCGTAAGAGGAGAAGAGGGTAGGGGGTAGAAAAGGAAGAGAAGAAGAGTAAGAGTAGTAGAGGAGTCAAATAAGAGATATCTGTGAGTAGAATAAGATAAGAGACGGGGTAAGAGAGGAACAGAAGAATAAGATTAGGATAAGAGTGAGTGTATAATACGAGTAGGAGAAGGGTGGAATAAGAGAATAAGAGAAATATGAGAGTATGAGAGGAGTGGTGAAGGGAGTGGAGTGACAAAGAGAGTAGGAGAGTAGGAGATGAGAGGGAAAGTGGGAGAGAAGGAGAGTAGGAGAAGAAGAAGAGTATGAGAAGAGAGGATAATTAGAGAGATATAATAGAAGCCAAGTGTAGAATATGAGCAAAGTAGGAGAACTAGAGTGGAAGAGCAGATGAATAAGAGTAGAAGAAGATAGGGGTAGGGGTAGGAGAAGAAGGAGAGGAGAGTAAGAAGAATAATAATAATAAGAATAAGAGTAAAAATAAGAGTAAAAATAAGAGTAAGAGTAAGAGTAAGAGTAAGATCAAGAGTAGATTAAGAAGGGAAGGGGATAGGAGTGGGATAAAAAGAGAGAAATAGTATAGGATTATGAGAAAAGTAGGAGGATAGAAGAGATATACAAGATAGGAATAAAGTAAGAGTAGGAGGGGATAAGGAGAAAAGTATAATAGTAGAATATGTGACTAGAATAATCAAGGAAGGAATATTAGGAGAAGAGTAGGAATAGTAAGAGAGGAGTAGGAATAGGAGAAAAAAAAATAAGAATAAAATAAGAGAAGGTGGTGAGTAGGAGATGAGTGGGAGAAGAGAAGAGAAGAATATGAGAGGAGTAGAAAAAGAGTAGGATAAGAAAGGAGTGTAAGAATAGTAGAAGAGAAAGGTAGTATAAGAGTAGGAAATGAAGAGCTCCGAAGAGTTAGTAGAATGGAAATGAGGAAAGAGAAGGCGGAGTGGTAAAAAGGAGGGCTGAGGTGGAGTGGAGAGGTGTGGACCGATGGAGTGAAATAAGAGGGAGATGAAGGAAGAGATGAGTCGATGAAAAGGAGGGGATAAGATGTGGACAAGAGAAGGGGAAGGAGAGGAGAGAGAGAGAGGGGGATAAGAGTAAAAAGTAAGAATGGACCAAGGGTAAGAGATGAGTAGGAGAGAGAACAAGAGAAGGTGTCGAGTAGAATAATATAAGTATAGGAGCATAATAACAGCAGGAGAGGAGTATGTCAATATAATTACAGTAGAAGAGTAAAATAGGATTAGTATATAAGTATGAGAAGAGTAAGAGAGGATAAGAATAAGAGAGGATAAGGGTAAGAGAAAGAGAAGAGAAGAGAAGAGAAGGGAAGAGAGGAGAAGAGAAGAGAAAGAGAGGAGTAGAACAAGAATAGGCGAAGAGAAGGTGAAGAGAAGAAAAGTATGAGAATAGGAGAGGAGTAGGGGAAAAGTGGAATATGAAAATAGTAGAGTAAGGGTAGAATAAGAGTTAGATAAATGATAGAGGTAGGAGAAGAGAGAGAGAGAGAGGAGTAGTAGCGGAGTAGAAGAGATGAGGTGGAAAGGAGGAGAGAAGGATAATGGTAGGAACAGAGAGGAGTAGAATAAAAGTAGGAAAGGAGTAGGAAGGGGAGTTATAGAAGAGAGAGGGAGTAGAGTATGAGTAGGATGGTAGTGAAAGTAGAATAATAATTGGAGAGGACTAGATTGGAATAAGGGTAAGAACAGGGGGAGAGAATAATAGTAGAGTAAGAGAAAGAGAGGAATAGGAGAAGAGTATAGTAAGAGTAGGGGAACAGAATAATCGGAGAAGAGTATAGTCAGAGTAGGGGAATAGAATAATAGGAGAAGAGTGTAGAAAGAGTAAGATAAGAGAGGAGGATAAGAGTAAGTACGTGTATGATTAGGGTAGAAGATGAGACAAATAAAAGTAGAATAAGGTGAAAAGTGGAATAGGATTAGGAGTAGAATATGAGTTAGATACAGAATAGGAGAGGAGTAAGAGTTAGATACAGAGTAGGAGATGAGTAAGAGTAAGATACAGAATAGGAGATGAGTAAGAGTTAGATACAGAATAGGAGATGAGTAAGAGTAAGAGTAGGAGAAGAGTAGGAGGGAAGGGTGTGGTGATGGAATGAAGGAAGAGAGAGGATACGTTAATGGAATTAAAATGGATTAATGAAATGAAAGGGGGGAGAGGCAAGCGGAGAATAAGAGGATGAGAGTAAATTTAGTAAGTATGCGGTGGTCGCATGATAGAGATCGATACCTTATATAATGAGGTCGATCCCTCCCTCGTTTATCCTATATAACTTATATAGTCAACAAGTATACTACTATAAGTAGATATCCTACCCTTGAGGTGGAGATATACCACATTAAGAGCATATAGGAGTATGAGAGGATAATAATTGGATAAGAGATGAGGATAGATTTAGGGAAGAAGTGGGATGAGGGATGAGGATATGAGTAGGATAGGGGAGTAGGATATGAGTAGGATAAGAGATGAAAATAGGAGAATTAGGAGTGGGATAAGAGGTGAGGATAAGAGAGTAGTATACATGATGAGGATAGAAGGAGATAAGTAGGTACAGAGAGTGAATACAGAGTAAGGGTAGAGAGATGTAAGAGAAGAGTAGGATAGAAGATAAGGGTAAAAGAGTAGAATAAGAGTAGGATATGAGAGTAGGAGAGGAGGATGAAAGATGAGGATAGAAGTAGGATAGGAGATGAAGGTAAAAGAGTAGAATAGGAGTAGAATATGAGAGTGGGAGGGGAGGATGAGAGATGAAGATAGAAGTAGATATAGAGAAGAATAGATACAGAGTAAGTATAAAGTAATAACGAAGTAAATATAGAGAGTAGGATGAGAGTGAGCAGAGGGTAAATACAGAGTAGAGGAGTGGGATAGGAGTAGGATAATAGTAGGGTAAGAGATGAGGATAGGGTTAGGACAAGAGTAGGGTAGGAGATGAGGATAGGGGTAAGAGAATAGGGTAGGAGAATAGGGTAAGAGAGTAGGATAAGAGGGAAGGATAGACAGTGGGTAGATGATATTTATATAGAGTAGAGAGGGAGTAGGAGAATAAGAGAAGGAGAGGAGAAGAGTAGGAGGGAAGTTAGATAAATAGTAGGAGTAGCGGTAGGATAGGAGAAAGAGAGGATAAGAAAAAGAGTAAGGCAAGAGATGGAGATGATTAGAACAAGAGAGTAGGAGGATATAGTACGAGTTGGAGAGGATAAAAGAGAAGAATTATGAGAATAAGAGAAAAGTGGAATACGAATAAAATAATAGTAGAATAAGATAATAGTAGTGTAGAAGTAGGATAAGAGTGGATGAAGAGTAAGATAAGAGTGGATGAAGAGTAGAGCAGGAATTAAAGTAGAGAAGGAATTAGAGTAGAGCAGGAGTTAGAGTAGAGCAGGAATTAGAGTGGATGAGGAATTAGAGTGGATGAGGAATTAGAGTAGAGAAAGAATTAGAGTAGGGCAGGAATTAAATAGTGTCTGGATGGGGGTGTCTGGATGGGGGTGTCTGGATGGGGGTGTCTGGATGGGGGTGTCTGGATGGGGGTGTCTGGATGGGGGTGTCTGGATGGGGGTGTGTCTGGATGTGATTAGAATGAGAGTGGAGTAAGAGTTAGAATGAGAGTTGGA